>NC_073635.1:53427500-53727500 GCF_029407905.1 Bubalus kerabau
AAGGGGACGTCTTAATTTGTAAAGACGTGGTTGATACCAGTGATGGCTGCGTCACTGGCATTTTCTCTAGGAATTCCCACCAGGGGATTCCCCGACTCTCCTCCAGCTCTTCTGCTTCTGTGTGGCTGAGGACAGAGAGGACTCATTCCTGTTCTTGTGTTGCACATAGCATGACAGAAGACCTCCATGGAAACTTCTGTGGATCTTACCTGTGATCTCTCTCAGACTCCTCCCTTTTCCCCAGACTTTTCCTCTTTCCATGAAATATCTTCTTAGTTGGAGAATCTGTGTCCTCAGCAGCTCATGGAGCTGCAGAACTCCTGCTCTCTGTGCATGATCCACCAGGCTGTCCCTTCACTCTCATAGTCCTTCCTCCCTGTCTCTGAGATGCTTTCCGGCAGCGGGTCCTGGTCCTCCTGTGTAGGTAGGACTGTTCCTGCATAGTCATTGCTCAGGATGTAGAAGACTTTCGTGCCGAGTGACAAGTAATGGCATTTCAGAAAGCTGAGTCCTGGAAGGGATTACTCTCCGGAGAGTTGTGAGTTCCGCTGCCTCTTTTGTTTATTTCATGGAGGTGAATGAGCCTGCAGAGACAAGATGTGCTCCAAGACGTCCCTGGAACAAGGTTACAGCCCTGGTTTTTGCCTAGGTCATGCCTGTCACACTCCACTGCTGCTCACACAGAGGAAGGCGAGGCAGGCTTTGCTCTGGACTCATTGACGTGTGCAAGAGGAAAGGGGACCCACACGCTGACCCGAGCTGGGCTTTCTCTGTCTCTTGTAGGTAGTCAGATTTTCTGTGCATGTGCCCTTGGGGAGCCTTCAAGTGCTTACATGAACTTGACAAGCACCTGTGATTTATATTTTGAATCTTGCCCAAGTTTGTACAGTGAACTTTTGGTTTAGACTGTGGGGGACATTTTGAGCCGACACTGAGAAGGCTGCTTGAAAACCAAATGATGTAAGTTGAGGTGCAACTGCTCTGAGTTGTTTTTAAATGGAGTAAATAAGAACTTCTGGAAACATGTACTCAGAGCCAGTGTGGAGGTTCTTGGCTAAGAACAGATGGGGTTGGGAGATCCGTGTGAACTCTGAAAAGCCTTGCTACCCACATTTCAGTTTTCACTTATGCTTCACAAAGAAGTATCTGTTACATAAACCACAGAAGCCCATCAACGTTACTGAATCTTGAAGCTCAAGGTGGGTTGAGAAGCAGAGTGTCAAATGTGGGTCTCGTGATTTCAATCAAGTCTTGTTAGAAAGATTCATCTTGACAAAATGAACTGTGTGTTTGGAAAAAATAACCTTGAAAAAATTCCCACAACCAATAACTGAAGGAAATCTTTTGCATTTTAGATAAGTTGCAGTCTTTTATGAACTTGAACTTGCAGCGTCAGTATCCCAACATCTTATGAAAGAGCCAGATGAGTGTATTTGCTATTGTAGGTGAATCATTGGGTTACAGGAAATGTTTTAAGGCTAGTTTTGGTTTTCTTTTTAAGGAAGTATCAATAGTTTTAAATAACAAAAGCAAATTCACCCAATTTGCTACAGAATGCTAATCTACAAAGACTTGACTGTTTTCAGAAAATGAAAGTCACTCACTTGTGTTTGACTCTTCTGCGAGTCCATGTAGCCTGCCAGACTCCTCTGTCCATGGAATTCTCCAGACAAGAATACTGGAGTGGGTTGCCACGGCCTTCTCCAGGGGATCTTCCCAACTTGGGGATTGAACCTGGGTCTTCTGCATTGCAGGCAGATTCTTTATCATCTGGGAAAGGCTTGAAAACCCCAAGCCTATGACAGTTTTCAGAACCCCATAAATCAGCTTTATGTCCACCATGTGAAAGTTCTAAAATCTTAGAAGAGAAGGTTAAAAGTAAAATCTCAAAGGCCACTCTAGCTGCTGTTTTTCCACATAAAATGAACTACAATAACAGCAACAGAGGAACAAGACCAAAATTCCAACCCCAACTTCAGACAACTGCCAGATGGTTCTTATCTCATAAAAACTCACATAAATATCAAGAACTCACATCAGATCTTCTGTTTTGTTATTGTTGTTGTTGTTATTATTGTGTTTCTACCACTTGTTATCTTATCTATAAATTTCCCCCAGAGTGGGAATTAAATAGGATCCTTCCTTCTGCATTTGTTATCTACTTTAGGAATTAAGGGGGATCCTACCATCTTTTCTCATGAGATTGTGAACTGTGATGGTTGATGAAAAGCGCTCAGTTGCAGGGCATCAGATTCAACTAAACACCAGCTTCTTTGGTCCCCAAGACACTACGCAGGGCACAGAGTTTGGAATGTTCTCTACTGTGAAGTTCCTGGGACCCTTGGGGAAAAAGAAGCTCCTGCAGAACTGCATTTGAGCAGTGACACTTCAGTAGTTGCTTTGTTTCTCTGGGTTGAGATGAGAAGTTTTCTTACATGGAACGTGTTCACCATTGTGAAAGTCCATCGTGTTGATGGTGGGACTTCCCTGGTGGCTCAGTGGTAAAGAATCTGCCTGCCAAGCATGAGACACGGGTTTGATCCCTGGTCTGGAAAGATACACTGGAGAAGGAAATGGCAATCCACTCCAGTATTCTTGCCTGGGAAATCCTATGAATAGTGGAGCCTGGCGGGCTACAGTCCATTGGGTTGCAAAGAGTTGGACACGATTTAGCAACTGGGCTTGCAAAAAAAGAAGAAAAAGAAAAAATGGTAGAAAGAATGAATTCTACCTGATTCTAGATGCTGAAGATAATTCAGCTATATAGGTTTGGGTTCTGGACTTATCTCTTTAACAAAACAAACCATATGAACATTTAAGTCTGGTCAGGATACTGGCTATAGTGTCACAGGTTTAAAATGATAAAAAGGCTTCATGTTTTCCCAAAACTCCTATACAATTGTGTTAACTCATGTAATAAACAGCTACTGTTTTTCTAAAGGATGATTTTATACAAAATTTCCAGGGTATTTTTCATAAACCCTTAAAGATGGAATGTGGGTAAAACGTGGCATATGCTGCACGTTATCGGTCAGTTTTTGCAGAGAGCAGTAATTGTTCCTATTACACCATAGTCATTTCTCTTTTTGTGTGTGTGCACAGTCTTGTGTGCACAGAGCGTGTGCATAGCACTTTGGCCACCTGATAAGAAGAGCTAACTCACTGGAAAGGACCCTAATGCTGGGAAAGATTGAAGGCATGAGGAGAAGGGGGTGACAGAGGCTGAGATGGTTAGATAGCACCACCGATTCAATGGACATGAATCTCAGCGAACTCCAGGAGATAGTGAAGGACAGGGAAGCCTGGCGTGCTGCAATCCGTGGGGTCGCATAGAGTTAGACATGACTTAACAATGGAATAACAACAAAATAATCTTGTCTTAGTAGTTATCAAGTACCTGAAAAGCAGAGGCTCTATTATGGGTTTTTTTATTTACCTTTTCTAGAGGGGAAATGGAGGCTCCATTCTGGGGTATCTGCTACTGGAGGAGAGGGCTGAGGACTAACCCACCGAGGCTCTCAGTCCTGGTTTTGCACCGTCATCAGGAGCCAGGACTTTGTGAGGGCCCTGGAGGTGTGATGATGACATCTTAGACACCTTTACACAGCTCTTGCTTTATGCCCATGCTCAGAGGACAAATCCTGGGTGCCTCTTCAGGGAACTAACCTTGCCCCACTCTACCCATCATCTTTCTGACTTTCTGCTTTATGTCTTGGCTCATGGCAGAACTAGATGAAGTATTTTTTGTTTGTTTGTTTTACTTCTGAGAGTGGCAAAAATAACTTCAAGCAATCTTTGCTTTCCAGTCTATGTTTAAACATATTGAAACACAGTAATTGACATTGACCACATAAGAAGACTGACCGTATGCCAAGTACAGAGAAGGTGGTGTATGTGTTCTCTGTTCTTCTCAATCCTTCTGTTCTCACCCACCATAATCAGCATGGTGACCTTCTTCCTTTTCTTTGATGGAAACAAGTGAGTTTCTATCTCGTGGCCTCTAAATCTGCTGATGCTTTTGTCTAAACTGCTTTGAAATGCTCCTCCCTCTGCCTTGTATAACTGATGCTGCTCATCCCTTGGGTCTCAGCTCAGTGTCACTTTCTTAAGGAGACTCCTATGACCAACTTCTCTGTCACAGAGTTCACCGTACTTACTCTATTGGAATGATCTTGTTTATTGGTTTATATTCTTATTTTCCATCTCCCCTCATAAGAATATACACTACCAAAGAGAAGGAACCTTGCCTGTCTTATTTTCCGCTCTGTTCCCAGTATGCAGAGCACTTTGTAGTATGTACACAACCTACTCTACTGGTTGGATAAATGATCTCATGATTAGATAATCAATAATAGTTTGTAACAACTGTATGAAATATTAGCTTTCTCATTAAGAAAAAAAGAGACTTGGGGAAATTAAGTAATTATCTTGGTATTGCAGAGCCAGCAAATGCAATGTTTTGTTACTGAATTTGTCAGATTTTCATGATCATCAGTAACTGTAGTTTTGTCCCCATTTTCAGCATTGTCACACAATCACAAGAATCACCTTGAAATGTAACTAATGTGCTTAACCCTAGGACACTCATTCATTTATTTTTTCCTTGATAAACTCCAGTGAAATTTCAAGTGACCGGAATACACACTCTGAAGCTAGATGATGTTTGTGATCAAATCAGTGCAAGAAGATAAACATCCAAAGAGTAGATGAGATTTAAAATGTAGGATGTACATTGGGTGCATGTATCTTTTTGAAATAGTGTTTTAATTTTTTTCTGGCTTTATACCCAGGAGTGGAATTCCTGGATCATATATTTTACTTTTAGTTTTTTGAGGAACTTCTGTTTTATTGTTCATAGTGGCTGCACTGATTTACATTCCCATCAACAGTGTGCAAGGGCTCCCTTTACTCCACATTTTCACCACATTTGCTATTTGCAAGCTTTTTCATGCTAGCCATTCTGACAGGTATGAAGTCATATCTCATTGTTGCTTTGATTTACATTTTTCTAATAATTAGCAATATTAAACACCTTTGCAAGTGCCTGTTAACCATCTGTATGTCTGAGAAAATGTCTGTTCAAGTCTTTTGCCCATTTTTTGATTGGGTTGTTTTCATGATATTGGGTTGTATAAGCTGTTTATATATTTTAGAACATTAACCACTTGCTGCTCATATCATTGTTGAATATTTTCCCATTCAGTAGGTTGTATTTTTCTTTTGTTAATGGTTTCCTTTGCTGTGAAAAAACTTTTAATTTGAATTAGTCTTATTTGCTTATTTTTGGTCTTGCCTTAAGAGACGGATCCAGAAAAATATTGCTATGGTTTATGTCAAAGAGTGTTCTGCCATTTAAGTGTTCAATCCTCCTTATTTTTGTATATGGTGTGAGGAAATGTTATAACCTCATTGTTGATGTATTTGTCCAGTTTTCCCAGCACTGTTTAGCAGCACTAATTACAATAGCCAAGATATGGAAGCAACCCAGATATCTATCATCAGGTGAATGGCTAAAAAATGTGCAATTTTTCCATTTGTGCCAATTTTTCCATTGTTAGACCTAGAGAATATTATGCTTGGTGAAATAAGCCAGACAATGACAAATACTATATGATATCATTTATGCATGGAATCTAAAAATTACAACAAATAAATCAATATAGCAAAGAAGAAACAGACTGACAGATGTAGAAAACAAACTAGAGGTTACTAGTGGGGAGACAGAAGGGGGAGTTGCAAGATAGGGGTATGAGATTCAGAAATGTGAATTACTATGTACAAAATAGATAAGCAATAAGGATATATTGTACAGCACAGGGAAATATAGCGATTATTTTTCTAATAACTTTTAGTGGACTGAATAATCCATGAAAATGTTATGCTGTACACCAGAAACTAACATAACACTGTAAATCCACTGTCAGTTCAGTTCAATTCAGTTGCTTAGGTGTGTCGGACTCTTTGCGACCCCACGCACTGCTGCACTCCAGGCTTCCCTATCCATCACCAACTCCCAGAGTTTACTCAAATTCATGTCCATCGTGACGGCGATGCCATCCAACCATCTCATCCTCTGTTGTCCCCTTCTCCTCCCACCTTCAGTCCTTCCCAGCATCAGGGTCTTTTCCAGTGAGTAAGTTCTTCACATCAAATGGCCAAAGTATTGGAGTTTCAGCTTCGACATCAGTCCTTCCTATGGATATTCAGGACTGATTTCCTTTAGGATTGATTTGTTGGATCTCCTTGCAGTCCAAGGGACTCCCAAGAGTCTTCTCCAACACCACAGTGCAAAAGCATCGATTCTTCAGCGTTCAGCTTTCTTTATAGTCCAACTCTCACATCCTTACATGACTACTGGAAAAACCATAGCTTTGACTAGATGGATCTTTGTTGGCAAAGTAATGTCTCTGCTTTTTAATATACTGTCTAGGTTGGTCATAGCTTTCCTTCCAAGGAGCAAGCGTCTTTTAATTTCATGGCTGCAGTCACCATCTGCAGTGATTTTGAAGCCCAAGAAAATAAAGTATTTCACTGTTTCCACTGTTTCCCCATCTATTTGCCATGAAGTGATGGGACCAGATGCCATGATCTTCGTTTTCTGAATGTTGAGCTTTAAGCCAACTTTTTCACTCTCCTCTTTCACTTTCATCAAGAGGATCTTTAGTTCTTCACTTTCTGCCATAAAGGTGGTGTCATCTGCGTATCTGAAGTTATTGATATTTCTCCTGGCAATCTTGATTCCAGCTTGTGCTTCATCCAGCCCAGCATTTCTCATGATGTACTCTGCATATAAATTAAATAAGCAGGATGACAATATACAGCCTTGACGTACTCCTTTCCTGATTTGGAACAAGTCTGTTCCATGTCCAGTTCTAGCTGTTGCTTCTTCACCTGCATACTCATTTCTCAGGAGGCAGGTCAGGTGGTCTGGTATTCCCATCTTTTTAGGAAATTTTCAGTTTGTTGTGATCCACACAGTCAAAGGCTTTGTCATAGTCAATAAAGCAGAAATAGATGTTTTTCTGGAACTCTCTTGTTTTTTCAATGATCCAGGGGATGTTGGCAATTTGACCTCTAATTCCTTGGCCTTTTCTAAATCCAGCTTGAACATCTGGAAGTTCATGGTTCATGTACTGTTGAAGTCTGGCTTGGAGAATTTTGAGCATCACTTTGCTAGCTTGTGAGATGAGTGCAATTGTGTGGTAGTTTGAACATTCTTTGGCACTGTCTTTCTCTGGGATTGGAATGAAAAGTTACCTTTTTCATTCCTGTGGCCCCTGCTGAGTTTTCCAGATTTGCTGGCATATTGAGTGCAGCACTTTCACAGCATCATCTTTCAGGATTTGAAATAGCTCAACTGGAATTCCATCACCTCCACTAGCTTTGTTCATAGTGTTGCTTCCTAAGGCCCACTTGACTTCACATTCCAGGATATCTGGCTCCAGGTGAGTGATCACACGATCATGGTTATCTGGGTCATGAACATCTTTTTTTGTCTAGTTCTGTGTATTCTTGCCACCTCTTCTTAATATCTTCTGCTTCTGTTAGGTCCATGCCATTTCTGCCCTTTATTGTGCCCATCTTTGCATGAAATGTTCCCTTGGTAGCTCTGATTTTCTTGAAGAGATCTCTAGTCTTTCCCATTCTATTGTTTTCCTCTATTTCTTTTCATTGATCACTGAGGAAGGCTTTCTTATCTCTCCTTTCTGTTCTTTGGAACTCTGCATTCAAATCGATATATCTTTCCTTTTCTCTTTTGCCTTTAGCTTCTCTTCTTTTCTCAGCTATTTGTAAGGCCTCATCAGACAACCATTTTGCCTTTTTGCATTTCTTTTTCTTGGGGATGTCTTGATCCCTATATATCTCCTATATAATGTCATGAACCCCTGTCCATAGTTCTTCAGGCACTCTGTCTATCAGATCTAATCCCTTGAATCTATTTGTCACTTCCACTGTGTAATCGTAAGGGATTTGATTTAGGTCATATCTGAATGATCTAGTGGTTTTCTCTACTTTCTTCAATTTAAGTATGAATTTGGCAATAAGGAGTTCATGATCTGAGCCACAGTCAGCTCTTGGTCTTGTTTTTGCTGATTGTATAGAGCTTTTCCATCTTTGGCTGCAAAGAATGTAATCAATCTGATTTCGGTATTGACCATCTGATGATGTCTAAGTGTAGAGTCTTCTCTTGTATTGTTGGAAGAGGGTGTTCGCTTGAATCAAAGCAAATCGGAAGTGGTCCAACAGGAGATGGCAAAAGTGAACATTGACATTTTAGGAATCAGTGAACTAAAATGGACTGGAATGGGTGAATTTAACTCAGATGACCATTATATCTACCATTGTGGGCAAGAATCCCTTAGAAAAAATGGAGTGGTATCACAGTCAACAAAAGAGTCCAAAATGCAGTACTTTGATGCAATCTCAAAAACAACAGTATGATCTCTGTTCATTTCCAAGGCAAACCATTCAATATCACAGTAATCCAAGTCTGTGCCCTGACCAGTAATGCTGAAGAAGCTGAAGTCGAACAGTTCTATGAAGACCTACAAGACCTAGAAATAACACACAAAAAGGGTATCCTTTTCATTATAGGGGACTGGAATGCAAAAGTAGGAAGCAAGAGATATCTGGAGTAACAGGCAAATTTGGCCTTGGAGTACAAAACGGAGGTCAACTCCACTGTAGGTCAATAAAAAAAAGTAGGATGAATCTCAGAAATATACATGCACTGCTCATCAGAAACTGGTGCATATTCTTGAATGAGCTGCAACTTTGGTTTTACATTGTCTAGAAGAGAAAAAAAACTACATTCTTTACAGTGTTCATAAGGCAAAAATTAACCAATTATTCTAAAGTAGAGCAATTTTGAAACCCCAGAAAAGTATCCTTGGCTTTTCTCATAAAAGATGCAATACAGCATGAGAAATAACTTTCTCTGTTGCATCTATATGGTGTGCTTATGTTAGTCTCTCAGTCTTATCTGACTCTTTGTGACTCAGAGGACTGTAGCCAGCCAGGCTCCTCTGTGCATGTAATTCTCCCAGGCAAGAATACTGGAGTGGATTGCCATTCCCTTCTCCAGCATCTATATGGGAAATAAACCCCAAATTCTCATGTTTGTTTCCCTGGTGGCTCAGTCGGTAAAGAATCTGCCTGCAATGTGGGAGACCTGGATTTGCTCCTTGGTTGGGAAGATCCCTTGGAGGAGGGCATGGTAACCCACTCCAGTATTCTTGCCTGGAGAATCCCCATGGACAGAGGAGCCTGGCAGGCTTCAGTCCATGAAGTCGAAACATGACTGAGTGACTGAGCACAGCCCAGTCCTTTATGACAGCATACCAAAGGGGAAAACAGTTCCATGAGGACCCCCAAAATAATTCTGTGGAGACCCCAAAATGATGCTATTGGTTGTCCAGCTTGTTGCTGTGATGGCTTCCTGAAAGGCACATGTTAGATCACTTTGGTTTACATCAGGTCATAAATACTGTTCTCTATCCAGACTGATCAGTACTAATTAGCACTTGATCCAAGGAGGGTGGGAGATGCATGCCTACACACACATATATAAATTCTGGCAACTACTTAGAGTTCAAAGACTCTGATACTGGTTAGGTGTATAATCATAAGCTCAGAATTACTGAAGATCAGAATAGGCTAGTCAGCTTGGTATAGATCATCGGATCTGTGGTTGAAATTTTAAGGAAGTATATTTGAATTTTAAGAGTTGTTGATGTAGTTTTGACTTGTGCAATGGGGAGTATTTTATTAATAGGGCGCATTTCTGTGTCATACTCTTTTCTACCACCTAGTGTTAGTTCTGAGGCACTGGAGCATCCACTTGACACTCTGAATGCTTGTTCTTACTTATTCTTGCCATAGTTTAAGGAAGTGGAACATTTAATTGTGGCTCTGGACTGACACCTCATCCTATCTCTTGTAAGTTGTTATTTAATTTTGTCTAAATTTATTGAATCACCTGGATGGCTCAAAATATTAAATAGATGTAATAAGATTTCCACACACAAGCAAGTAATTTCCAACAGTGGTTTGATTATACAAGATGGGAAATCTTTGGCATGTCAAGCATATGAGATGCTGGGAACTAAGTCAACGAAACACTAATCAGTTCATTTAGGAACTAATAACATCAGCCCCGAGGCTACAAGAGCCATTCATACTGGGCTTCCTCCATGAGGGGCTCATGGTCTCTGAACTAGTAGGAGAGTGGATTTCATCAGATAAGCTGTCAAATGCTTCATAGAACATGCCTTAGAGAATTAAGCTTCCACTGTTCATACAATTTTATCAGACACTAGCAAAGTAGATTTTCCAGTAAAACAGGAAATTGCCCTAAGGGCATGCTTTTGAACATTTATTCAAGATGTACTTTAAATGCTGTTTCAGCTGTCATTTTTTGCTATCGGCAGAAATGTCTTTGCTTTTGTTTCAGATGAACAGTTCTCTTTAATCACCAAAATCAACTAAAATGCAGAGAAAACAAGAGCTGTAAAAATTAAAGCATGAGCAAGAAGGGGTAAAGATAGGTGGGTTTGGATGCAAAAGCAAGTTAAGTTGATTTGGAGCTATGGTTGGTATCCTGAATTGGCCACAAAAAGATTTGTTTCTTTCTTTAAATAAGGTTAGTAAGATGTTATAAAAGAATGAATATGGGGGGTACTATAGCATAGGAGTTAAAGGCATAAACTCAGAGGTAGACTGCCTAGTTTCAGATATCAGTTCCAACAATTCTCACTTTTGGACTTTGAGCACATTACTTAACTGCTTTGTGCCTCAGTTTCCTTATCTGTGAAACAAGAATAATTACCTAATGCATGTGGCTATTGTGCCAATAAAGTAGAACGCTTAGTAAGCACAAGATAATGATTTGCTATTACACTATAGTTCTCTATGAAATCAGTAAGGACTTCCATAAAAGTTATAATACAGACATATTGACTATACAGCCATTTAAAGCACCAAAGTTAATAACTTCTGGAAGGTACCTCAGTATAAGATTTTAGGAGCCAATATAAAGTTTCCAAGTTTGGGAAAACAGAATGTGTGTCTCAGAAATATGGAATGAATATATAGCAATATCTAGTTGTTGAAACACTCAGTTTTCAACAAGTAGAAAGCAGGACAATTAGAACCTTCACACCTTTCAGAAGGAAACAAGCTCCTGGTGGATGGTAAATACCTACCATAAAATAAAACATTGTTTTATACAAATAATCTTATATAGCCCTTAAATGAAAACATAGTTACTTCCCATTTTATTATTTATTAATCTAAGCCAGTGTGTCAGGAAACGACTGATCTCATGTGGTATTCATGCGGTCCTTTACTTTCTTCTGATAAAATAGATAGAAGAGCCATTAATGTCTTTTGCCGCAAGTCATTTTGTGGGAGCATCAGTTCATATCCTATGTAAAGGAAAATGAAGTTGCCTCCTTGACACATGTTCTAAAAGGCAAATATGGCATTATTAAACTATAGTCCAAGTCGGTAAGAAGCAAATTGCTTCAGGTTGCTTTAATGGTCTGTATGGATAACACAGCCACATTGCCCCCTGGATGACCTGCTATTTATCTTTGAACAATGCTGGATATACCTTGTATAGAGATGTTGACTTTTACTCAACTTTTAAACTTATCCCAAAGAGGACAAACATACCTGTTGACCAAGCTCACTCTTTGATTTGCAAAGAATATAACTTTGTTCTGAAGTTTATAAAAGCTCATTCCTCAGTTTGTCAGAATGACTTTCATCTTGAGTGGCCTGTGGAATGGTATCCAGTCTTCCCACTGCACCTGTCTGGTAAGGAGACATCATATTATCCCCACTGGAGAGAGTGCCAAAGGACGGTGGAAGAAGTCTAAGTGATTTGCCTAAATTATATCTTAAAAAGAGATCGTAACTTCACACCATCATTTTACTTTACTTTTACTTTCTTTTTAGAATCTTTGAGAAACAAATTGACTACCAAGGAAGGATCTCTGTTTATCACAGTTTTGGCTTCCTTTAAGGGACAGAAAGAGTCTTAATTAGGTAATGCCACATTTGGATATCATGCCTATGAACAGCCCTCTTCTCATTCCTACTGTTGCTTTTTTCCTAACTCCTAAAGGATTTATGATTCTAGTGGTTGATTCTTGTTGCTGTTGTTTAGTTGCTAAGTTGTATCTGATTCTTTTGTGATCCCCTGGATTATAGCCTGCCAGGCTCCTCTGGGATTTCCAGAGATCCCATGGATTTCTGTCCGTGGGATTTCCTAGGCAAGAATACTGGAGTGGGTTGCCATTTTCTACTCCAGGGAATCTTCCAAACTCAGGGATCAAACCCCTGTTTCCTGTATTGATTGGCAAGAAGATTCTTTACTGCTGAGCCAGCAGGGAAGCCCATTTTGATAGTGAAGCTGTCACCTAAAAGGAATATGGCCTCCCTGAGAAATACAGTTTTAGAGGGGAAACTGGAATGGAAGTAGGAATGTGGGAAAAAAGATTTTGAACATCTTCCATGTACCAGGCACTGTGCAAGTCCATTTTATGTGTGATCATAATTGTTTGTCACAATAATCCCATGCATTCTTCTAATTCACCACACTCCCTGCAGAAGAGCTAGAGATGCTGTCAACAGCAATACTTCTCTATTTAAAAAACATGAACTATAGTTGACTTACAGTATTCCAAAGAAAACATGCAAGGGCCAACAGGCACATGAAAAGATGCTTAACATCATTAATCATCAGGGTGATGAAAATCAAAACCACAATGAGATATCACCTCATGCCTGTCAGAATGACTATCCACAGAAACAGCAATAGTACTTAACCTTGGCTACACATTAGAATCGCCTGCGTTTGAGAGGAACTTTTAAAAAATCCTTTTGCCTAGACAATATTTAGCACAATGGAATCAGAATCTGTAGGGGTAGAACCCAACCCAGATACTGGTATATATATATATATATATTTTAATGTTCTGCTGATGGAGCCAATGTGCAGGCCAGATTGAGAACCACTGACCCAAAGAATGGTCTCCTTTCCCTGCTGTGCCTGCTTCACAGAGGGAAGTGTGAGAGCAAATCCAAGAGCAAACTCATTCATTTTAGTGTTTACTTTCTATGGACTCTCATCTTCATATTCTAATAGGATAGAAAAGGAACTCTTATAATTAATACTTTAAATCATAAGCTTTAGAAGGGTTGTTTCCAGGTTAGGTTTTGGGTTGGTTGTGTTCAGGATTATGTGTTCCTGTCAACATGTAATTGGATTTGGCTTGTTTGTGGTGTTTTGGCTGTTTATGAATCAAGCTGTTGGGAACATTTGTGTATAAATCTTTATGTAGATGTGTGTTTTCATTTCTATTGGGTAAACACCTAGGAATAGATATGCTTGGTAATATTGTAGGAGTATGTTTAACTTGATAAGAAACCACTTTCCAAACTGATGTATGTTCCCATCAACAATATGTAAGAGGGATTTCCGTGGTGGTCCAGTGGCTAAGACTCTGTGCTCCCAATGCAAGGGGCTCAGGCTTGATTCCTGAGCAGGAAATTAGATCCCACATGCTAAAACTAAGAATTTGCATGCCTCAACTAGAGATCCTGCATGCTGCAACTGGAGATCTTATATGCTGCTGCTGCTGCTGCTAAGTCACTTCAGTCATGTCCGACCCCATAGACTGCAGCCCACCAGGCTCCCCCGTCCCTGGGATTCTCCAGGCAAGAACACTGGAGTGGGTTGCCATTTCCTTCTCCAATGCATGAAAGTGAAAAGTGAAAGTGAAGTCGCTCAGTCCCGTCCGACTCTTAGCGACCCCATGGACTGCAGCCCACCAGGCTCTTCCACCCATGGGATTTTCCAGGCGAGAGTACTGGAGTGGGGTGCCATTGCCGTCTCTCATTGATCTTGACGATCAAAGATCCTGTGGGCCACAACTAAGACCTGGCGCAGCCAAATAAATAAATAAAATAAAAACAATATATGAGAATTCGAATCACTCAACCTCCTTGCAAATACTTGGTATGGTCAGGGTCTTCAATTTTATACACTTAATGGCTGTGCGTGATATCTCACTGTAGTTTGAATGTACTTTTTTCTAATGATTAATGATGTTGAATATTTTCTCATAGTAATATTGATGATTCACATATATTCTTTCATGAAGTGTGTTTGACTCATAAACTATTTTACAATTAGGTTAATTGTCTTATTATTGAGCTGACATTCTTTCTCAGTGGAATTTCTGTGAAAGAATTAACCACTTATGCCCAAAGGCATCTACTATATGTATTATCTGCTGTCCATTGCTTTATTATGGCATAAATTATGTGCCATTCTTGAGAGAATACCTTGGAAGAATAGGAAAACAGTCATATAAATTTCTGATTTCAGGTGCAAAACCTTGTTAAAATTCATTTTCATGTATAATGCATAATATTTCCCCCCTTCTGGTGGTTTATCTTTTTGTTTTCTCTTGATCTCAAAGAGAAGTTTTTTATTTTGATGGTGCCTAATTATCATTTTTAATTGTTCATTTTGGGTCATTTCTTACAAATCTTTTCCCATCCCAAAGCTAACAATGTTTCTCCCATGTTTTCTTCTAGAAGTTTTAGAATTTTGCTTTTGTATAGAGGTACATATTCTGTTTGAGTTTAATTTTGCATATGTTATGAGCTAAGAGTCAAGTTTACTTGTTGTTCATGAGTATCCAATCATCCCAAAATCATTTGTTAGAATAGTCTGTCCTCCATTGAGTTACTTTACTATCTCTTTAAAAAATTATTGACCTTATATATATGGATTTGTGAACTTTCTTTTCTGTTCCATGGGTCTAAATTTCTTTCCTTCTGCTGATACCACACTGTCATGTCTGATAACTTTATAGTACATCTTGAAGTCAGAACAATAACTCTTCCAAATTGGCTCTCCTTTCTATCACAGTTATTTTGGCTATTTGTATTTCCATATACATTTTAGAATTAAGTTGTCAATTCTTAGAAAAGAAACTGCTGGGATTTTGATTTTGATTCCATCAAATCTATAGCTAATTTTCAGAAGGATTGACATTAACCATATCGAATGCTCCAATCCATATATATACAGTATACACTGTATTTATTTAGGTCCAACTCAGTTTCTCTCCGGAGAAGGCAATGGCACCCCACTCCAGTACTCTTGCCTGGAAAATCCCATGGATGGAGGAGCCTGGTAGGCTGCAGTCCATGGGGTCGCTAAGAGTCCGACGCGACTGAGCGACTTCACTTTCATTTTTCACTTTCATGCATTGGAGAAGGAAATGGAAACCCACTCCAGTGTCCTTGCCTGGAGAATCTCAGGGACGGGGGAGCCTGGTGGGCTGCCGTCTATGGGGTCGCACAGAGTCGGACACGACTGAAGTGACTTAGCAGCAGTAGCAGCAGTTTCTCTCAGGGCTTTCCTGGTGGCTCAGTTGGTAAAGAATCCGCCTGTAATACAGGAGACCTGGGTTCGATCCCAGGGTTAGGAAGATCCCCTGGAGGAGGACATGGCAACCCACCCCAGTATTCTTGCCTGGAGAATCCCTATGGACAGAGGAGCCTGGTGGGTTACAGTCCATGGCGTTGCAAAGTCGAACACCGCCGAGTGACTAAGCACACAGTTTCTCTCAACAATGCTTTTCATTGAAAAGACTTTACACATATTTTAAAAACTTGTCCCTAAGCAGTTTATGTTTCAGAAAGATTTTAAAAGTGGTATTTAAATTTTTAAAATTTTCTAAGTGTTTATTATTTTCTGAAGTGACTATACAATATCATATTATACATATACAAAAACACAATGGGTTTTTATATGTTGATCTTTATCCTGCAGCTTTCCTAACTTCATTTATTAGTTCTTGTATATTTTTTATTATAGATTCTGTCTGTAGTTTTTTCTACATACCTATAGCAGTGTTCTTTGTGGAAAAATAGTTTTATATTTTTCCTTTCCTTTTGTTTTCTTGTCTCATTTCTCTGGATAGAACATTGTTGAATAGAAGCAAAGAGAGCAGAATCTGCATGTATACCTGTGGCGGATTCATTTTGATATTTGGTAACACTAATACAATTATGTAAAGTTTAAAAATAAAATAAAATTAAAAAAAGAGAAAAATATGAAATTGAATAAAATAAATGATTCAAGTAAAAAAAAAAAGTAAAAAAAAAAAAAAAAAAAAAAGAAGCAAAGAGAGCAGAATCCGTGCCTTGTTCCTGATCCTAGAGGGAAAACATTGTTTTTTTTTAAATACGACATTAGCTGTAGGGTTTTCATAAGTGACCTTTATCAAGTCGAAGAATTTTCCTTTATTTTCAGTTTGCTGAAAATTTTTTATCACTAATGAGTCTTGAACTTTACCAAATTAATTTTTATGAAACTTTTAAAATGCCATTGCCCCCATATTTGTTCCATAAAAAATCCTTGTGGAAAAACAAAAAAATAGGAACGTGTTATCTAGTGTTAGTGGGGATCATCTTCATGTAGAAATTTCTTATACTCCTACATTCTGTGTAAAAAACAGGCACACCATATTTCTCAACTTTTCTCAAACTTTTAAAAATACTAAACTCTATCTTTTGAAATAAAAATATAAAATATCTACCTGGTAATTCAACAAATAATTTCAGGGCACCAGTAGTAGGGTGAGTAGTCCCCACTCCAGATTAAAATAGTCAGGCTTTCCAAAAGTAATTAACAGAATTAATAATTAATAACTACAGCATTAATTAAAGGGAATGACACTAGTGCTAAAGAGCCTGCCTGCCAAGGCAAGAGACATGAGACTTGGGTTTGATCCCTGGGTCTGGAAGAGCCCCTGGAGGAGGGCATGGCAACCCACTCTAGTATTCTTGCCTGGAGAATCCCATGGACAGAGGAGCCTGGGGGGCTACAGTCCCTGGGGCTGCAAAGAGCAGGACATGACTGAGGTGACTTGGCATGCATGCAGGCAATACTGGCTTAAGTATGAAAAGAAAAGGACCAACGAAACAAGATAAAGTTTACAAACAGATCTACCTGTAAATGGTTATCTGATTTATGACAAAGTTGACACTGCCATATAATAGATAAGACTGATCTTTTGAATAAATATTTCAGAGTCAATATGATATTGATATGAAAAATAAGTTAACTTGACTCTAACTCACAAACACCAACATCCACATCAAGGTGTAAATATGAAAGAAACAATAACAAAATTTTTAGAAGAACTACATCTTCATGAGGAGAAGGCAATGGCACCCCATTCCAGTACTCTTGCCTGGAAAACCCCATGGACGGAGGAGCCTGGTGGGCTGCAGTCCATGGGGTCGTGAAGAGTCAGACATGACTGAGCAACTTCACTTTCACTTTCCACTTTCATGCATTGGAGAAGGAAATGGCAACCCACTCCAGTGTTCTTGCCTGGAGAATCCCAGGGACAAAGGAGCCTGGTAGGCTGCCATCTATGGGGTCGCACAGAGTCGGACACGACTGAAGCGACCTAGCAGCAGCAGCAGCACATCTTCATGATCGCACAGCAGGTGATCATGTCCTAGACAGGGACAAAAAACCGTCTGAAACATGAAAGAGAAAATGGTAGATTGGATATTAAAATTGAGAACTTCTGTTCATCAGAAGACATCACCAAGGTAGTAAAAAATACAACTCACAGAGTGGGTGAAAATGTTTGCAATCATGTACTAAGAACTTCTACCAGTTAAAAAGAAACAAATATAAAAATAAATAGAAAAAATGGACAAAATACTGGAATAGACACTTCACTGGTAATTATGCCAGTATTAGTTAGCTTTAATTAATTCTATAATAATTGACTCTGTGAATTTACTTTTGGAATGCCTAAGAAGGGAATATCCAAGTGATCAATATGTATATGAAACATGGTTTACTTTTATTAGTCACCAGAAAAATGCAAGTTAAATCCACAGTGTGACTGAATATATATCTACTAGAATGGCTAAAATGAAAAAAGAAAAAAATGCAAAATACTGGTATGGTAGTAAAGTAACCAGAATGCTTGTGCACCGTTAGTTGGACTATAAATAGGAACAATCACTGGACCATCTGGGGAAAATATTTGACATATTAATATGTGTATCTATGTCCCCATAATTCTACTTCTGCTTACATTCCCTAAAGAAATGCAAATACATATTCAAAATTCATATGTACAGAGTTGTTCATGGAAAGAAAGTAAGTAAAGGGAAAATGTTAGTCGCTCAGTTGTGTTTGACTCTTTGCCACCCCATGGAGTGTAGCCCACCAGGCTCCTCTGACCATGGGATTCTCTGGGTAAGCATACTGGAGTGGGTAGCCATTCCCTTCTCCAGGGGAGCTTCCTGACCCAGGGATTAAACCCAGGTCTCTTGCATTGTAGGCAGATTCTTAACCATCTGAACCACCAGGGAAGCCTGCTCCTCAATAGTAGAATCAATAATAAGTTGAAGTATCTTCATATACTTCTTTCTTTAAAGAAATATTTATTTTGTTTATTTGACTGCATCAGGTCTTAGTTGTGGGCACTCAGAACCTTCATTGCTGCAAATCGGCTCAGTAGTTGTGGCACATGGGCTTAGTTTCCCTGTGGGCATGTTTCCCTGCATTGGAAGGTGGGTTCTTAAGCGGATTCTTAACCACTGGACCACCAGGGAAGTCCCTACTTCTTTCAGTGAGAATGAATATGCTGCATCTACATGCAATAACAAAGGAGAATTTTAGAAACACAGTATTGAATGAAAGAAAGCAGACACACAAAATGTCTCTTTCCACTTGTATACAGTTTGAATCAGTTAAATCTAATGTTTGTTTATGCAATTCACGAGAGTGGTTGTCCTTGAGGAGGCTGGTAGTGACTGGAAGAGGACTCAAGGGTGGATTCTGAGCCACCAAACCCATCGACTTTTTCTGTTTCTGTGGGTTCTGGACAACATCCTCAACTACTCTGTCCCCAGCTCGTGGCTGTTTTCTCCCAGCATGTACAAACCAGAGCCATTTGGCACAGGCACATGAATTTTCTGGTAAAAACTGTAGGTGTTAACAGTTTTTTTAGGAACTTACTCAGAAGATCCTAGGAATTTGAGATGATTAGAAGACTCTATACAGTTTTGTGGGATTTTTTTTTTTTTTTTTTTTTTTGCCTTCTCTTGTGTTTTCCTGAGTCTTGGTTATGGTTCTTCTGTTGCCCTCTCTGCAATCTATTATCCTCTCCACTTTGTGTCCCAGAAGATTGCTCCCTCTCTGAATTCTGATTGGTCTCAGCCAAAGGGAAACACTGACAGGAGATGAAAGGACTAGAAGAAAGATAATCAGTGTATTTCATGTCCTCTCTCTTTCTTCTTTGCTTGTCTTTGGGAGGAGCGGAATACTACAGCTCTTCCCTGGCAGATCCTCCTCTGTGGCTCCAGACTTCATTGTGCTCTGATGACACTATTTCCTCTCCTTGCTTCTTTAACCAAAGTGATAGCCTTGCTTTCCTTTTGTTGTTAATATCTCTGTGCCTTGATATCTCTTGTTGGTTCCTTTAACCCAGCACTCACCCCTGTAGTTATTCCCTTTATTAAAATCCTTTTATTCGAATAGGCTTCCCTGATAGCTCAGTTGGTAAAGAATCTGCCTGCAATGCAGGAGACCATAGTGTGATTCCTGGGCTGGGAAGATCTGCTGGAGAAGGGAAAGGCTACCCACTCCAGTATTCTTGGGCTTCCCTCATGGCTCAGCTGGTAAAGCAATACGGGAGACCTAGGTTCGATCCCTGGGTTGAGTAGATCCTTTGGAGAAGGGAACAGCTATCCACTCCAGTATTCTGGCCTGGAGAATTCCATGGACTGTATAGTCCATGGGGTCTCAAAGAGTTGGACACAACTGAGAGACTTTCACTTTATAAGAATATTTGTTCTGAGTCCAAGCTTTTACTGTTCACTGCATGACAAGCACAAGCCAATAAGTCAAGAGATGAGTTATTGGCACAAGGAATAGCGATTTTATTTGGAAAGCCAGCAGACCGAGAAGATTTTGAACTCAAAGAATCATCTTGCCTGAGTTAGAATTCAGGCTTCTTTTGTGTTAAAAAGGCAAGCCAAACATTTCCTAGTTCTGGCCAGCCCAAAGGGGATGTGTTCACTTCTTCCTCCCTGTAGTCATTTACAGATGTCATATTTCAGTAAAGCCCAAATAAGTGCCAATGTGTAAATTCATTCAGTTAGGCTCCTGTCTGTAATTCTATGGAGGAAACATTTTATTAGATCAAGTAAGATGAATAAATTATAATAACCATTGTGGAATACTGTTCTGAATTCTGTACATTAATATAATGAAGCACTCATGAGCATCTGGGCTTCCCTAGTGGCTCAGATGGTAAAGAATCCCACTGCAATGTGGGAGACCTGGGTTCAATCGCTGGGTCAGGAAGATCCCCTGGAGGAGGGAATGGCAACCCACTCTAGGATTCTTGCCTAGAGAGACCCATAGACAGAAGAGCCTCATGGGCTGCAGTCCATGGGGTTGCAAAGGGTTGGACATGACTGAGCAACTAACCCTTTCACAATGAAGCCCCCAAATGCTGATTTCCTAAAATAACCAATGACTTTGATGTCAGGTACATATTATTGCATAGACTGGGCGTTGGATACTGAATCCAGGTCCAGCCAGGTGTTCTTTTCCTATAAGTCTCTTGAGTAGTTTACATGTGTTGTGTTGGGTGAGATTGAGCTTTCGTATGGACACTAGAGGCAAAGAGTAAAGTCTTCCTTCCAGTATTCATGTAATTGTATGGATCTTCAGGGCTCTCAGCAATAAGCTTGATTAGAGGGCTGGTTGCAAAGCCCCATTAGAGGTGAACAGGGTCCTCTCTCTCTTATTCATCTGCACTGCTGGTAGAGTTAATGTTTTGAGTCTGAAGGACACTATGACTGTTATCAGTTTTATTGGACAAGTGAATATAAAGGTAATTAAAGAGACCATGCCTAATAACCCAACTCTTACAATTTAAAAGTAAGAAAGAGGCCTGATAGGGTACCAGGGATACACCTATCATCCTAATTAAGTGCTAACAAGACAGTTGTCCTCACTTTGGTAACTTCAGTGTATTCCCCCTGTTAACGGTCTCCATCCAGTGGACTCATCTACAATTCTTAATTCTTGCCCACAGTTACCCTTCATTCTCCACATGAGCAATGTTTCTAAAGGTTTCAGTGTTTAGCAGGTGGTGTCCCCAAAGCACTCACCCCAAATTGCCCGTCCACTTTATTCATTCATCCACCATTTTACACCTCCCCCTGCAGTTCAGGTTTGGCCAAATTGCCACCCAGTTTGAACTTGTCATCTCTCCTAGCATTTCTACTTTATTAAGCAAGCACATCTTGTAAATGAAAACAAGAGAAGATGCGTGGCTAGCTCATTCTGTTTTTTATTTAAATTAAAAAGATCACCTAGCCACCAGAATTGCTGTAGGGAAGCCGGTGGGGATAGATCAAGTAAATAAATGAATCAGGTGAGGATGGACAAGTGAATATTCAAAGACGAGTAGCAGTTTTCTAAATCAGAAAAGCCTTTTACTCGAGCTATCGTCAAACCACTCAGTGCTGTGGTCTAAACTGTCTGAAAGACAGGAAATTCTGTTATTAGAAATACAGAATAACAGTTACTGATGTTTGTCCTATACAAGTTAAAGAAAAACTCTTTGCACAATTATCTGAAAACCTCTTATTTTTGTTTGACAGTTTGTTTAGTATCTTTTTAATTATAAGAAATTCTGGGAAAGGATCTTTTCTGTAAGGGAGATTACGAAAGTTAAACCCAAATAGCCTGGCCAATGGGCTTTCCTGATGGCTCAGCGGTAAAGAATCCACCTGCCAATGCAGGACTTATTGGTTCACTCCCTGGGTTGGAACCATGCCCTGGAGAAGGGAATGGCAACCCACTCCAGTGTTCTTGCCTGGGAAATCCCATGGACAGAGGAGCCTGGCGGGCCACAGTCCGCCAAAAGGGGGTCACAAAAGAGTCTGACAGGACTGAGCAACTAAACATCCGCAGCAACAGCTGCTATCAATATTTGCTGAATGTTGACTCTAAGAAGAAATGGATAAGCTATTTCTGTATAACCACAGGCCTGGGTATAGTTCCATGGACAAGATAATAGCTTTAGTTGAAGGGTCAGTGGTAAAATGATGACATCTTGATCCTGTTCATAATTCACAAAGAATAATTTCCTTTAGGGATAATGAACTACTGCAGTGCACAGCAAAGTGTAGTCCACTCCCAAAACATCTTTTCCAAAATCCTAGAAACTTCTCTGTAGCTTCCTGAGAAATTTAGAAATCCTTACAGTTGTCACTAGAAAATTCATGAGGGCATTCTGAATGGCTCTGGCTTGTACATGCTGGGAGAAAACGGCCACAGTGGACAAAGTATGTGAGGATGTAGGCCAGAATCCACAGAAACAAAAAGTTAAGTCTAGGCCACTGATGGCTCAGAATCTGGGAACACTGACCAACCAAGGATCTGGATGAAGAGCCCTGTCGATCTATTTCAGGCACCTACAGAGAGCCAGAACAACAAACCCATGTCTTTATCCACCTCTAAACACTTCCATTGGATAAACCATCAGTATTTCGAACTCACCACATTCCATTTGTCCATCATGAAAAATGAGGAAGACAGAAAGAATAACAGGTTTCTGGTTGCTGATGTATGTGTAAGTTTGGTGACGGGCTGATGTGGGGGATGATACGGGAGTGTTGAGGTAGAGGCATTTGTAGACAAATGCTAGTTTAATATATGTTTTAACTGTTAGAATATTGGATTCATGATAAAAAGCTATTTTCCTTTTGGAATTAAACTTTCTTTTGTGTAATAATTTTGATTCTTATTAATTACTGTTTCCTTTAAAAAAAAAAGTGTATCTTCTTTAGGGATTATCTGGGGCCCAGTAATTCCATCTTCCTAATAATTTATGACTGTCCTGCTTCACCTTCTGGTTGACAGCTGTTTGCAGGTTCAGTCTTAATGAAAACTTTCCCATCATTTTCTTCCCAGTGATGGTCAGTCTGTACCCCTCTTCTGCCAGCCAGATTGCAAACAAAATATGTTGTATGCAGCTTCCATCAAAATGTATGTTGTTTTAACCTGGAAATGATATTTGGTAGATAATCACGATGGTATGATCACTCACCTAGAGCCAGATATCCTGAAATGTGAAGTCAAGTGGGCCTTAGAAAGCATAACTATAAACAAATCTAGTGGAGGTGATGGAATTCCAGTGGAGCTATTTCAAATCCTGAAAGATGATGCTGTGAAAGTGCTGCACTCAATATGCCAGCAAATTTGGAAAACTCAGCAGTGGCCACAGGACTGGAAAAGGTCAGTTTTCATTCCAATCCCAAAGAAAGGCAATGCCAAAGAATCCTCAAGCTACCACACAATTGCACTCATCTCACACACTAGTAATGTTCAAAATTCTCCAAGCCAGGCTTCAGCAGTACGTAAACCGTGAACTTCCAGATATTCAAGCTGGTTTTAGAAAAGGCAGAGGAACCAGAGATCAAATTGCCAACATCCACTGGATCATGGAAAAAGCAAGAGAGTTCCAGAAAAACATTTATTTCTGCTTTATTGACTATGCTAAAGCCTTTGACTATGTGGATCGCAATAAACTGTGGAAAATTCTGAAAAAGATGGGAATACCAGACCACTTGACCTGCCTCTTGAGAAACCTATATGCAGGTCAGGAAGCAACAGTTAGAACTGGACATGGAGCAACAGACTGGTTTCAAATAGGAAAAGGAGTACATCAAGGCTGTATATTGTCACCCTGCTTATTTAACTTATATGCAGAGTACATCATGAGAAACGCTGGGCTGGAAGAAACACAAGCTGGAATCAAGATTGCCGGGAGAAATATCAATCACCTCAGATATGCAGATGACACCACCCTTATGGCAAAAAGTGAAGAGGAACTCAAAAGCCTCTTGATGAAAGTGAAAGAGGAGAGTGAAAAAGTTGGCTTAAAGCTCAACATTCAGAAAATGAAAATCATGGCATCTGGTCCCATCACTTCATGGCAAATAGATGGGGAAACAGTGGAAACGGTGTCAGACTTTATTTTTGGGGGGCTCCAAAATCACTGCAGATGGTGATTGCAGCCATGAAATTAAAAGACGCTTACTCCTTGGAAAGAAAGTTATGACCAACCTAGATAGCATATTCAAAAGCAGAGACATTGCTTTGCCAACAAAGGTCCATCTAGTCAAGGCTATGGTTTTTCCTGTGGTCATGTATGGATGTGAGAGTTGGACTATGAAGAAAGCTGAGCACCAAAGAGTTGATGCTTTTGAACTGTGGTGTTGGAGAAGACTCTTGAGATTCTCTTGGACTGCAAGGAGATCCAACCAGTCCATCCTAAAGGAGATCAGTCCTGAGTGTTCATTGGAAGGACTGATGCTGAAACTCCAATATTTTGGCCACCTGATGGGAGGAGCTGACTCATTGGAAAAGACCCTGTGCTGGGAGGTATTGGGGACAGGAGGAGAAGGGGATGACAGAGGATGAGATGGCTAGATGGCATCACCGACTCGATGGACATGAGTTTGGGTAAACTCCAGGAGTTGGTGATGGTCAGGGAGGCCTGACGTGCTGCGATTCATGGGGTCGCAAAGAGTTGGACACGACTGAGTGACTGAACTAAACTGAACTGAAAGTTCTTTAACTTAAAGAAAAATATTCTGTATTCTGTCACACATAATACTAACTCCCATATGCTTGAGTCCTTGTAGATCATATTCAGCAGTTTTCAGGAGAGCTGGTTTTTCTGTGACTAAAGTCAGTAACGAGATGCAGGAAGAGAACTTGACTTTTAATCTGCGTTCTGCCACTGGAAGACAAAATAAAATTCCAGTTGGGGAGGAAGAATATTCTGTTTGAATTGATATCATATTATAGCCACGAGCATCTTGGTGCTGTCTCCATGCCTCAGTATGGGTATATCTGTGTTGACGATCTCAGAGGATAACTGCTAGAAGGTGGGGACCTGGTTGGTGTCATTTTTTGTATGACCCAATAGAAAGCTATTGGGTATGATATCCACAATGTGCAGTCTGGAGCTATCATTTGAAATGACTATGTCTGCTTGAGCAAAGAATCTTGGTTGGAGTTCCAGAGCTTAAAACTAGGCCTTAGATCCCAAACAAAAAATTTCTTGATTTCAGGGGTTACTTTTGACTGACTTATTGTAACTAATCTCCTATGGTACTTATATATAAGTCAAAACATCAACTAAATAATGGAAAAATAACTTCCTTCCTTCCTTCTTCTCTTTCTGCCTCTTTCTGAACGTCCTTCCTTTTTTCCTTCTTCCTGAAACCAATCAGTACATTCCTTCTATTTGTTTGAACCTTTACATAGTCTCTCTTATTTATGGAGGCTCCTATTTTATTGAGGAAGAAATTGAAGTTCAAAAATATTGAATAAACCATCCATGTTCACACAACTCATATATGGCCGAGTCTAGACATGAATTGAGTTTCATACAGCTTCAAATTTTCTGTGATTTTTTAAATTTATTTAACCACATTGGAATGTAGTCTTCTGGCCCACTAATGGTCTTCTTCCCCTACAGGAAAATCTTCATGGAAAGCTTTATTATAACAGAAGTATTTATAAATAGAGTAAAAGGTAAGCAGAATGATTCAATACAAGGCTACTGTAATTGAGCAACTTAGCTGGATTATTTTATTTCCTCTGAAAGAAATGAAATTTCCCACCAAAGGAATCCAGTATGTAATTTCATAAGCCAGAGAACCCTTTTACCTGTACAATATTTTGAGACACTCTAAAAAATGTTTCTTCTTTGTGCTTCCCCTTTTTGTTAAGCCAGTTGGCCTTCAAATGAAACACAGCATTACTAATAAGACAGAAAGAGACAAATACTGAGAACCTGAAAAGAGCAAAGGAGCCTGAGTCCTCAATAATATTGTTGAACCACTGTATCTAAGTACTGCTTATCTCCAAATCACTTAATAAGAAAATGAAAAATTATGTTTATGGTTTATGCCACTGTTTGTCAAGTTTTCTGTGATTTGCTGCTCACAGTTTTCCTTACTGATATATTGAACTTTATGAGAGTGCAGAAGAAATACATTCTGCCTAACTGTGTTAAATACAGACACTAAAATTCATATTTGCAATGATTTTGAATTGCTTATCCCTTTGCTTGGCTCATAAATTAGGTTTAAGTCCAGAGTTCCAAGTAGTAGAGTTTTTTCCCAGCTCCTGAAAACACTTTAGTTTAGAGGTGCCCCCACTCTAGAATGTACTATCACATGAGATAGTGATCTACCTGTCTCTGGGAGGGGAGCTACATGGGGGCCGAATAACCACCTGTCATAGGCACTATGGAAAGGATGTCTGTGCTGGCTGGGAGATTGGATAGGATGGTCTCTCCTAAATCTATTGACTGATTTTTCCAAGTCTTAAAGATGTTAAGTAGAAGTGGCCTCTTTATTACATACCTTATTCACTAGGTGAGCTTGGACAAAGGAAACACATCCAAACTTTGGTTACATCTCTACCTAGTTTTGTGAACTTAAGAAAGTATGTCCTCTAAGTTTCTGTTCTAGTCTCTATAAAATGAGGAAAGGTTTTGTTAAAAAAAAATTTTAGAACACTTTTCTTTTTTTGTTAATGTCTTATTACGTGTGTGTTATTTGCTCAATCGTGTCTAGCTATTTTCTACCCCATGGACTGTAGCCCGCCAGGCTCCTCTGTTGATGGGATTCTCCAGGCAAAAATACTTCTCCAGGGGATCTTCCTAACCCAGGGATTGAACACGGGTGTCCTGCATTGCAGGCAGATTCTTTACCGTCTGAGCCACCGGGGAAGCCCAGTAAAGTAGTTTTAACTAGAAAAGCAGAGCATCTCTGGTCCTCCTGCCCCCCGTCACTTCATTCCTCTCCTGTTGGCCCCCATGGGACTGAGGAGTCTGTACAGCATAGTTTGAGCAATTCTCTCTGAAATGTTTCCAAGATCTTTCTAATCTGAGCCTTTTATGATTTGACTACAGGGTACAGAGCACTTCCCAGTTGGCACTAGTGGTAAAGAACTTACCTGAAAATGCAGAAGACATAACAGACATGGGTTTGATCACTGGGTTGGGGAGATCTCCTGGAGGAGGGCATGGCAACCACTCCAGTATTCTTGCTGGGAGAATCCAATGGGCAGAGGAGCTTGGTGGACTACAGTCCATGGGGTCACACAGAGTTGTACACAACTGAAGTGACTTAGCACACACACACAGGAATACAGAGTCTTAGCAGGAAGAAGAGCACAGAATTCTCACGTCCTCATAAATGCAATCTGACCTGTTGCTTTTTTCTCTATTGTTGAGTTAGTACTGACTGAAAGTATTATACCTATTGAGTCATGGAAGTAAAGAAGTTCTTAATCAAAGAGCCATTAAAATATATGGAGTCATTTTGCTTACTTCTCAGGCTTAATCGAAATTTGAATATGTGGCTGCTTTGAATGTAAGTCTTCAGACTGTTCTGCTAAACTGGTGATTTCTCTTTACAAATATTCCAAGACAAAAGTGTGCCCACTTTTCACATAATGAGACTTTTGAGGCTGAATACAAATGATGTTATTCTTGTATCAGGGTGAAATAACTTGCTCACATCTCTGCTTTGTGTCTGCCCCAGCACTTGCCCTGTTCTTGAATGTATGCCTTGAAGTAAATATGTTAAAAAATAAGAATTCCATTCCTAAAGATATTTTTTTATGTTTGCTTTATATTAGTTTCTTACTTCACTTGCAAGTTCAAGTCATAAAATGAATAGATGTGGCTTTTATTAAGCTTTGAAGATCTGGTGTGCTTCTATGTGAATATCACTTCATCTATAGCATTTGAATTGGAAAAAAAAAATCTTTTGTATGTTTTCAACAACCTTTTGTCCACACAGTTAAATGCACTGACAGAGCCTTTTGACAGAACCACAGAAAATTCTCTGCTGAATACTTAATCAGTTCCTAGGTTGGCTTGCTTCCACTTTTCCTTTCTTCAAAACTATGTTGCTAGACTACTAGAGTCTTTTTTATTTGTGAGTCTGAGAGCTTAAGACTAAATAACTTTAAGTATAGTCTATATCATATTTTCATCACGTATGTTTTCTCTTTTACATACACACATACATTGGGGTATGTTAAAAGGTATGTTTATAATTTTGAAAAGCATGTTTATATTTTTACTAACACATTCTTTTACATTTGATAATTCTTAATTCTTCACATAATATTATTATGATATCTTTGATTATTAACACATGAATCTAAATCAGATTGAGTCCTATTTCCAGGAATCATAATAATTTTGGACAATGAAGAATTTATTGAAAGTTGCTGGCAGACATATTGAATCAAGAATTATGGAGGAAAGCCAATGACATTCAAAATTCTCTCTCTTCCTAGTGCTTCAGAGCAGAAACTGTTTCTGGCAGATTCTGTGGCCAAAAAAGGCAATAATCTTTTGCTTCGAGTCCTCATCCATTAGATGTCTGAGTGAGGGGAGTAAAAGTCAGCTGGTTGACTGATTCCTACTTTTTCATCTATTAAGGTAATCAAGCCAACCACATGGTTTATCATTGTGATCTCTACATAAATAGATTTCTCTTGAGGATTGTGGTTCTTTTGAAGATGGATCAAATCTTGCTAAAGCTCCTTTCTTATAGACCTAGGGAATGCTGGGGCCCTTGAAGCTATTTTTTAAATCTTAATTTTCATATGGAAATAGAAAGTTACTTTTGTTTAAACAGGAGTTGAATTTTGGAGAAATGTTGCTTTGAGAGACACAACACGCATTACAGCATCATGACATACTCAGCCAGATGTCTGCAAGACAGAAAATTACGTGACTAAGCAAGCCACGTAAATGTTCTTTAAGAAGGAAAAAAAATAGAAAAGAAAAAACAAATGTGCGTCAGACATTTCCTTTTTGTGGAGCACATTATTCCAAATCATGTGGCTGCCTTATGTGTATAATTTGTCAATTACAACATATCCCCTCATGTACATTAAACTCAGGGATCATTCTAATTTTGGTCTTGTATCACAATCTGTTCTATATATTTGCTTGTATATATTTAATTATATGTTTACAAGTGAAGGCGGCATGTAAGCCTCTCCAGGTATCTGTTAGGGCAGTTGTTAGGATGTAGTAAGAAATTATTCTTTGCCACTCATGGCAACTGTATATGGATTCCATTTATCCTCTTGGGATCCTGGACCCTATAATTGAAAAATATATGCACTTCACAACCCTGAGCAATATTGGAATCATTGAATTATCTTTTTATATTCTGTGCTGGCAATCCTATGGTATGTCAGTAAATATTCACTAAGTGACCACGGTGTAAATCATAGTTTCTCAGCCATATACTAATGGTGGTTCCTCTAGGGAGGTCCTTACCTGGAGAAAAGGGATCAGAGCCCTTTTTAGAAGAAGGAAGGACAATTTCAGTTGGGAAAATGATCATGGATTTACTGTCACTTCACTCTATTTTTAACAACACAATCATTCCTCTGCTGACTGTTGCCACACACAGCCTCTGGCATACAGTAGATACCCAATACATAATTGCTGAATGAAAGAATGAATCCAATCTCATGGGCATCCATTTCACTTTCTCTGCAGCTATACCACCGGCATGGCAACAGCCCACTCAGCACACTATTTTAATAATCTTTTATGCTAATTTCTGTAAGGTAGTGATCTATAAATGTTTACTCCCACATCACTATTAATTAAAAAGTTTTGTGTATGTATTCCCAAATAGGTGTTTTATAAATAAAATATTATATTTTAAACATTTACAAAGTAGAACAAGATTAAGTTAATAAGAGTTCTAACATTTTAATTTCTGCATTCCAGTAGATTGTCTTCCTTGTCTCCATTCTGGGTGAAAATGAAAGTTGCTCAGTTGTGTCCAACTCTTTGCAACCCCATGGACTATAACAGTCCGTGGAATTCTCTTGGCTAAAAAGACAAAAGAAGGAAACAAATTCAGTTCTTGCTTGTGAAGCATACATCTTCTCTGGTAGACCAGACTAACACAATGAAGGTCATTGATAGAAAAGGTGTTTTATGGCAGGGTTTATTAGAAGAGTCCTTGTACAGAATTTTCCTGACTACACAGATTTTAAAGCACATTTCACAGTCTATGACCTTTGATTTGTAATAGGATATTTTTGATGTTGTAGTGGGCTCAGGCACATTTAGAACTCCTCATTAGATATGCTCTATTCTGTGGGTATGATCCACATTAAATATTAAAAATTTTTTTTCATATTAAGGTTTCTCTTTTTCTTATCCTGCAAAATACGACCTCTTACATTTGACCTTCTAATCACCTGACTCAGTAAATGTTACTATTTGATGGGGCATTTTTGGTTTGAATTTTGACTCAGGAAGGAAGAACATATGGGCCAGGTGTTCTTTGAATACATTGACCAGTTTCATGTACTTCAGGCATGTGGGATGTATTTACAGAGCATGAACATAAGCACAGTGATTCTATAAATAATCCAATCACTTCGGTTTTCTCTGGGCCACCAATCTGGGTACTGATGTCATGGGAAACATCTTTTCACTTTGATGTCTACATCTCTCTTCAGGGCTCTTGGGGTTTCTCATTATCTAATTGTTCAATCCTCTTTTTTCACTCGTACTTCTTGTCTTTTATGATATTATGACCCATATTGTGTTTTTTCAGCATAATATGGTCCCTCAAATGAAGGAAATTTCAATCATTTACAGTAAAACTAATAAATATCCATATAAAGCAGATTTCTATAGTCATTTGTAGAGCATGTCTGCATGCTCTGTTGTGTCTGACTCTGACCACACGGAGCCTGCCAGGTTCCTCTATCCATGGAATTTTCCAGGCAAGGATACTGGAGCGGGTTGCTATTTCGTCCTCTCTAGGGAGTCTTCTGACCCAAGGATCGAACCCAAGTCTTCTTCATCTCCTGTATTGGCAGGTGGATTCTTTACCTCATCTGGAAGAGAAATCTACCTTAAAAAGGGCTTCCTAGGTGGAGCTAGTGGCACAGAATCAATGCAGGAGAAGTAAGAGATGCAGGTTTCTTCCCTGGGTCAAGGAGATCCCCTGGAGAAGGGAATGAAAACCCACTCCAGTCTTCTTGCCTAGAGAATTCCCATGGACAGAGAAGCCTGGAGGGCTACAGTCCATAGGGTTGCAAAGAATTGGACATGACTGAGGTGACTTAGCACCATCTTAAAAATGGTTTTGAAATAAATCCCTTCCAGTCTCTATCTACTAAATGAGTCAGATATATTTGTAGGGAGATTACGCTGTAACATTGATCTACTCATTTGTACTGTAGGTTGGCTATTTAAAATAATTACGTTAACAGGATTATGGTCTTCATAGAATCTAGGGCAAAAATAAAAAAAAATAATTCAAAAGGTAGGATTGGTAAATATGTTTCTCAGAATTACCCTGGGTACTCAGACCAGTACAGGTGTTATAATAAATGAATGTATTGGCATCAGGGTTAATAAATTTATTTCTTATCAATTTGGCTAATGTTAGGTCACCTGAGCAAATTTAACTCTGAACCCACTATACAGTGGGCTAGAATCTGTATCATGCTGGATCTATGAAGACATAAAACAAAATGAAGGTCTACCCAGATGGCCTCTTTGACATTGTGCTCTAACTTTGGTAGCAATCCAAATTCCCCATCTGCATTGACTTCTATAGTAAGCATATTGTGTAACAGATTTGTTTCATAGATATTTTGAATAATTATTAACATATCTACCATGTACTCATTATGGTGACGCTAACCATTTTAAGCCAAACCCCCCCAGATGCTAGTCACATAACAGGACAACTACATTTTTTTTGTTTGTACAGTACTCCAGTGCAGATGTTCCTGGTGGGGAGTTGAAGTGCTTTGCCCCATTCACTTAAACACAGTCCAAGTGGATGGGGGCTCTGCCATTTTCAACCTGTGGCTTCCCATCACAGCAAGGAGGTAACATCATCACAGCTGCTCCCATTCCACAGGGCAAGTCAGTCACATGTCTATATGTAGGTGAAAGGGGGAGAGGATTAAGGGGTATAGTCACTTGCCAGCAACAACTCTCCAGTAAGGAAGGAAAGTATGAAACCTAGAGAAACAGCTAGCCCTCAGCCACGGTCCATAGCAAGATGGAATGCTACCGAGGACAAGGGAAGTGTTAATGTAATCATTAGAAATCCTTTGCTTTGCCAAGAAAGACTATTTTATGCTAAGAACAAGGCATGTATCTTACACTAACAGTGAAAGTTTAAATTATGAAACACAATGTTTAGATTGCTTTCAGTATACAAAGAGATGGCCAGATATGACAATTAGCTGCCTAATTGCATTGGTGTAGACAGGCTGACTCCTATAGACCTAAAACATGGATTTTTAATCTGAATTATCTAACTTGCTATACTACAATCTAAAATGGATAAACTCTTCCCTTGTTTATATTACATAAATATTTATAATATAAATATAATATGAATATGTTTTTTCTCCTTTCCCAAATTATTTCTAGTTGATTGAAATAAAAAGCATTTTAATTTTTTTGGATATATAATAGAGCAGGAAAAAAACCTCATTTATTTTACAGTTTTAAGATCTGTTTATAGAAATACTCAATGATGTAGGAAGAAATTCCATGAGATGTATCAAGTTACAGAAAATATCACCCAAAGATAAATATATATTCCTTAGCACATGGTATGTTAGAAACATGGAAATATTTCATGGGCAAAAGATAGACTGAAGTAAATATTGAAGCTACTTTTCCATAAAAGGACCTGAATTCTGTTTTAGTGTATAATTCAAAGTGTGCCCAGGTTTCTTATTAATGCATTTTTTCCTTGAAGGTGCTTTGACTCATAATTCTGTATTCAGTGAAACAAAAAAGCAAACAAAGAACCAAACAAAATATTTAAAGATTAACTTTTGAGGGCAATTGCCTCTATTTTGTTTCTTATTATTATTTTAGAATTTTTCTCCCAATAAGCTGAATTTTTGTCAGCCCTGGAAGTAGGAATCATGGCTAAAGCTTTGAGAAGTAACATGATCCGTTTGACCAGGCCAGAAGAGTTTTTCCCAAGAAGAGAATGTCACATCTAACCAAACAAGTGAGGTAAATGTTCTGAGTATCAACATTTAAGGGCAGAAGATGGATTATGCATGAATATGACAGAATACTGTATAAGATCTAGCTGGGTGTTTTATTAATTTACAGTTAGCAAGGGGACATAGGTCTGGCCTAGGACAGTGAATCTGAGTATGCTCAGGGAAGTTTCAGGGAAGTGCCCAGGGAAGGTTCTAGGGCTGTAACCTTCCTCTTTAAAGCTACTGTATTGAACAGATAGAGTTGGGATGGGATACAGTGATGACAAGGTGTGTGCATGCTAAGTCACTTCATTTGTGTCAGACTCTTAGCAACCCTATGGACTGTAGCCCAGTAGGTTCCTCTGTCCATGGGATTCTCCAGGCAAGAATACTGGAGTGCATTGCCATTTACTTCTCCAGAGGATCTTCCCAACCCAGGGATTGAACGAGGGTCTCCTGCATTGCAGGCAGACTCTTTAACATTTGTGCTATCAGGGAAGCTTGAGCATACTATTGACCATGGATTTGGATATGAATTCATTGCTTGAGCATACTATTAAGCAATGTGTTAGTTGTTCAGTTGTGTCTGCCTCTTTGTGGCCCCATGGACTGTAACCCACCAGGCTCCTGTGTCCATAGGATTTTTCAGGCACGAATGCTGGAGTGGGTTGCCATGCCCTCCCCCAGGGGTTTTTCCTGATACAGGGATCGAACCTGTGTTTCTTGCATCTCCTGCATTGCAGGCAGATTCTCTACCACTGAACTGCTGGGGAAGCCCACAATGATGAGAACAGTTACCGATTAAATACCTTCTCTGTGTTGGAGGATTAAATATACTTTTATTACATTTCAGGATAACATTTCACAGTAAGTTTTCTTATTCCCATTTTGTAGATATGGACTGGAAGTTGAAGGCGGTGGGGTGTTCAAGGACACATAATTATTTGCAGAAGAGGCAGGATTCAATCCACTTGTGTCTGACCCAAAGCCCTTGCCCTTTTTCCTAGGCTAATCCTCTTCTCTCAGTGAGGTGCCCACAACAAACTTTCTGGCCCCTCAGTCAAGTTTATCATCACACTTTTGCAGAAGCTGATCTCCCTCTTGTTCTGACATTAGTGACCGCCCCAGGCAATAGCATTTCACAGCACGCCACAGCAATTATTTACGACTTGGAGGTTTGCAGCCTGGGGCTGGTTTACCTGAACTGTTTTGAACAAAAACAAAAGAATCTCTGTCTTGGTTGCTCCAGGATTCTGTGATCCAAAGGAAATCTGTCTTCTATAGGCGACGTGGAGGAAGAGTACACGCAGAAGAAAGGCCCCTTCCAGGTCAGTGGCCTTGCTTGCTTTGTGTGAGTTTAATTTTCATGCTAAATCTCATCAACTTCTGCAATTTCTTTACTGTTACTTACAACTTGCAGAGACTGTCATGGTGGGTAGGAGTGGGTGGGAGATCGGAGGGGTGAATGGGATGGACACCAGCCACAAGCAGGTGAAATGAGCACCATCTCCCTAAGTCAATGTATATGAAATCTTTGTCCCTGGAATGTTGGAAAAAATTAATCCCTGTTGTGGACATACTCTGTGTTGCTGCCTATGTCTCCCTTATCGTTTTTCTAAATCTTACCGTTTCTTTAAGACTCAGCTAATGCTTCAACTACTCCAGGAATCTTTTCTGATCTTTTTATATCCAGGCCGATAGGACCAAACTATGCTTCCAAGATGCTCTGTTACTGCTTCTACCAAGGTTAGCATTACAATCAGTATTTGTGCCTGATAGTAATTTAAAACAATGCACGGGTACTATGGTTTTATTCATCTTTACACTGCCAGTACAGTATTTATTTGTATAATAAATATTTGGCGAATACATCCTACGTGGAGATATAAGAAAGAGGAAAATCAGACACTGTCTGCCTTGCTTTTCTGCTCCTAAGGCCTAAGTGGAGGGATGGCGGCTCAAATAAAGTGAAAGCCGCAAAGCTGATTCTTAGTCAAGGAAAAACCAAATCATGACAGTAGTAGCAACACCCTGTAGGCACCATCCTAGGAAGTTACTGTTCCATTTCAGTTTGCACATACTAGATTAACAGTTTGCATTGAGATTTGATATCCGAAGCCATTCAGATTTGTCTATAGAATTGGTTTCTTTCTTTCCATTAAGCACAAACTTGTATAACCAACCCACTTGAGGACAACTAAGAAACAGGATGGGCTTCCCTGGTGGCTCAGTGGTAAAGAATGTGCCCGAAATGCAGGAGACCCAGGTTCAATCCCTAGGTGGGAAAGATCCCCTGGAGGAGGGCATGGCAACACTCTGTAGCACTGTTGTCTAGAGAATCCCATGGACAGAGGAGCCTGAAAGGCTGAAGTCCAAAGGGTCTCACAGAGTTGGACACCACTGAAGCGACTCAGCAGCAGCAGCAGCAGCAAAAAAGAGGATATCCAATAAAATATCATTTTAAAAAATAGTCAAAGGACAAAAGTGAACCGATCAGTTGTACTGACATCTGGACACTAGTTTACATCTGGAAGAACTATAGTATGCAAATAAGTTTAGATGCCAAGATAGAAGCGCTCTCTTAGAAAGTTCAGTTATTTTCAATTTCTTCCCCTTCATCCTTCAATTTTTGTTGTATGTATATCAAAGTGTTTGAACTACAGGCTCTGGAATTAAGCTTCCTGACTACTCACCTCCTTTGGAATGCCCACTAATTTAGTAAACTGAAACTCAATTTGCTCACCAACACAATAAACTAGAAATAATAATACTATCCGGAGAAGGCAATGGCACCCCACTCCAGTACTCTTGCCTGGAAAATCCCATGGACAGAGAAGCCTGGTGGGCTGCGGTCCATGGGGCCGCTAGGAGTCGGACACAACTGAGCGACTTCACTTTCACTTTTCGCTTTCACGCATTGGAGAAGGAAATGGCAACCCACTCCAGTGTTCTTGCCTGGAGAGGTCTGGGGACGGCGGAGCCGGGTGGGCTGCTCTCTCTGGGGTTGCACAGAGTAGGACACGACTGAAGCGACTTAGCAGCAGCAATAATACTATCACCCATTTTTTTGTGACAACTAAATGAAATAGTGTCTACTTTAAGGATTTGTCATTTTTAACCCCTGGACTTGAATTTTAATACAGAACTTAAAAAAGTGTACTGGTATATTTCATTTTTTTGCATATGATGTTATTTTTATTTTATTGAAGACTGTCAAAAATGCTGATTTCTAAAATTTTCCTGTTTAAAAAGGTTTCCATTTGCAACAAACACATTTTATTTGCCCAGAGCCCTTATTATTTTTTGTGGACCCTGCTTTGTCGATTATGTTTTTCAAGCTGTGTTTGCTAATCACATAAACCAGTCTGTTGGCCACGGAGATTAGTCCAGGGCGTGAAACAGAATCTTTAACTGAGCCAGTGCTTCCCTGCAGGCAAAGCTGTGAGACCTGCAGCCCCAAGAGCACTGCATTCCCTGCTGTGTAGAAAGAGTCAATCTGAGTAGATGAAGGTGACCTCAAAACCGTAGGGATGGTGGGGCAGAGTATTCTGACACACTTTGGTCTCTGGTTCCAGCCACTGTGTTGACCCAGCTGTGCCATGAAATTCTCCTGGTAGTGTGTTTGATTTCAGCCTGGGCTTCTATCATTTGTAACTAGAGTCCACTAATACAGAAACATGTCAGTATGAGTGTGTATGACTTCATACATTGAAGTCATATTTAATGGCTGAATACTACACAGCCATTAAATTAACGTATGAAGAGTGTTTTAAAATGTAGCCATGTTTATAATGTTATAATAATATCAAGAATAGGAGAGCAGATTCTACCTAGCCTTGAATAACAATCAGCATTCATACCAATGAGACTTCCCAGGTGGCTCAGTGGTAAAGAATCCGCCTGTCAATGCAGAAGATGCAAGAGATGCCGGTTCAATCCCTGAGTAGAGAAGATCTCCTGGAGTCGGAATGGCAGCCCACTCCAGTATTCTTGCCTGGAGAATCCCATGGACAGAGAAGTCTGGTGGGCTACAGTCCATGGGACTACAAATTTAATGGCTGTGTAGTATTTTATCACGGAGAAGGCAATGGCACCCCACTCCAGTACTCTTGCCTGGAAAATCCCATGGACAGAGGAGCCTGGTAGGCTGCAGTCCATGGGGTTGCTAAGAGTCAGACACGACTGAGCAACTTCACTTTCAGTTTTCACTTTCATGCATTGGAGAAGGAAATGGCAACCCACTCCAGTGTTCTTGCCTGGAGAATCCCAGGGACGGGGGAGCCTGGTGGGCTGCCGTCTATGGGGTCACACAGCGTCGGACACGACTGAAGCGACTTAGCAGCAGCAGCAGCAGCAGTATTCTATCAAACAGCTATATCAAACTTTAATCTTAACCATATGAGGGAAGTTTAGATAATTTCCTTATATAATAAACCTAAAATTAAAGGATAGAAAGTTCTTGATACATGTTGCTAAATTATTTTCAAAAAGAGTCTCATTGACACTGTACAGAAATGCTATTTCATTGCCCTATTGCTAGCACTGAGTAGTAACACTAAAATATTTTGATACTTTGTGTTGGCAGTATCAAAATTTTCCCACATTTATCATTTTCCACTTTTCTATTTAGTTCTCAACTCATTTCCTATGGATGCATATTGAATCCTTCTTCAAAGTAAACTCATTTACCTTCTGTAACATTCACACTGATTTTTTTTCCCTACAGTTTATTGTTTGCTTTAGTGTTTGGTCACTTTTTTATATACAAAGTTTTACATTCTGATGCTATCAAATGCACTTCTCTTTTTCTTTACCTTGTGTTCATCACTGTTAACCTTAAAAGATTTTCCTATGCTAGAGATCAGATAAAATCTAGAGATCAGAAAAATCTAGAGATTTTTCTCTCTGAAAGTAAATATTTAAATACTTTTCACTAAGCCATCAATCTGGAATTCATTTTCTCCAAAACAACTTGTTAGTGGTCAGAGGACAATTTATTGAATAATTCATTTTTTTCACTCAGTTATCTATAATAAGATATAATCACACAGTATACTTTCAATAAATATTCTATGTATAATAAAGTTGCTGTTGACTGTTCCACAGGACACAAAGGGGGTGAACTTAGATTTCACAAAGAAGGGAAACCTAAATGTAGACTATTTTGAAAAAGATTCTACATCTTGAGCTGGGAGTGAGTAGTGCTGCATGTAGGGTTCTCATTCTGATTGGACAGCGATATTGCATCTTATCTGTTGTATACTTCTGGTGTGAATAAATGGTAGATAATATGCAAGTAGAGAAAATGTTGACATATTTTTAAAGTGGGTTTTTTGCTTTGCATATACCTAGGTATTTTTGGAAGTGTCATGGGAATGAGAAACAAGAAGTCTGAAAAGCTTGTCCTGAAAATAATGAGGGTGCTTGAGAGAGAAACTTATCTTCTTTTCATTTGTTTTGGAAGAGATTGTAAACAGTTTATCAATAATAGAACCCTGGCAACTATTTCTCTGTGTGTCTGTGGAGGAGCAAAACAACAGAGGTTTGCTTACTTATTGTACATCTAGAATTTCACAATAAAATATCCAGAACTAAGGGAATAAATGTTTAACTTTATGCTTATAAAGTCAAGTCCAGCGTTTTCAAGAAACAATGGTGATCAGAGTATGTCATTGAAAATGAAGATTGTTAATGTTATAGTCTTTATTGCCTCTGGCTAGCAATCTCCCATCTGCTTCTATAGAAAAGAATGAAAAGGGGCAAAGCAGATGTCTTCAGAAATATTAATGACGAATTCTGAAAAAGAGAAAATAGCAAAGACATGAGAAATAGCAGGCTATGTCAGCAGCAATAGTGGGGGTAATAGATTTGAATAGATTGAACCATTTGCAGTCATTGTATGAAAAACTAGTTTAATATAACTTTTTTTTTTTTTTTAAGTTTCTGAAGATCCCATAAAAATAACATAAATACTTTTTTGGGACAAATTTATTTATTTATTGGTTTATTGATTTATTCATTTATTTTATCTCCAGACTGAACCTTATGAAAGTGCCATTTTTGAGGTCATGAATAGTCCACCATCAGCAATTTATTACAGTTAAATATATAAGGTGTTGGTAACCTAGTATTATTAAGAATATAGGAAAATTTAGAGACTTCTCCGAATTCATTAATCTAAGCAATGCAAATGAGGTAATCAGGCTGGCTATTTAATTGGGAGACAGTACATATGCAGTGTTCTAGAAATGGGACTTTGAAGTTAGTCTGCCTGGGCCCTGGCTCCACTAGTTACCTGCCGTGTGCTACTGGGCAAATAATTTAACCCCAGTCTTACTCAGTTTCTTTATCCATAAAATGGGGTTATTATGACATTTTGATTTTACTTGTTTGACTTACTATAAATGGAATGCTAGATTTCTAATTTAAAAAAATAGATAGGCAACAAGCAACAAAGGTTTACTATATAGTACAGGGAAATATAGCAATATCTTGTAATAACCTATAATGGAAAATAATTTCAAAAATAATATATGTGTATATGTATAACTAATCACAAGAAATTCTAATTTTTGAAATTTAGTAATGTTTATCTTTTTGCTTGTTTTTCTGCATGTCCTTTGGATATCTAATAACAATGTATGAGATACAAAATTTTAAATGTATTTGTGTAGGATATAAGATTAATATAAATTAATATAAATAGAAATTTATCATATTTAAATTATTAATGACATCATTCAAGATGCTCCTATTCTTATTTTTTCTGAACTTAATAAAATATTCTCAGTGAAATGTTAATACGTTTCACTATGATTATATATGTATTTTTCTTTTCCTTATATTTCTTCTGAGTTTTTCTTTATGTATTTTTGTTTCTTTGTTGTTAGGTGTCTAATGGTTTATGTCTATCTTCTTTGTGAACTGTATCTTTTATCATTAAAAATATTCACCTTTGTTTCATTTAAAAATAAATAAATGTAATTAAAAATTACCTTATTTAATCATCCTCTAAACATTATGAATGTATAATATTTGTGCATTTTAAATGCTTAATTTGCATTTCTTTTATAATTTCTAAATTATATTTATAAATATATTAATTTCATAATTTATATTTGTATAAATTATAAATGTACATATTAGTTAACTGCACAAACATTATACATTCACAATGTTTGGGGGAAGATCAAACAAGATAATCAAAGTAATCAACAAAGTGCTTGGCACTTAGTAAGTGCTGTGTAAATGTTAGTTATTTTTAACCAGCTTCATTGAGGTATAATTTACACCATAAAATTAATCCATAGTAAGTGGATTCAGTATTTTTCATAAATTTAAAGGGTTGTGCAGCAACCGGTATGATGTAGAAATAAGACATTTCTCTTTTGTCCATTTGCAGTTAATTTCTGTTCACATTCCCAGTTCAGATAAACGTTGACCAGCTTTCTGTCTCTCTAGATAAGCATTCTGCTAAAAAAGCTACATAAATTGAATCATGCAATATGTAGTTGTTTGTGTTCAGCTTATTTTATCTAGCGTAATAGTTTTGAAGTTCTACTGTATTGTAGCATGTAGCAGTAGGTTGTTTGTTTTTATTCCCTATATCATTCCCTGCCTTTTTTTATCTATTCATCACTTAATGGTTGTTTACAGTTTGGGAATGTTGTGAATAAAGCTTCTATGAACATACAAAGTTTTACGAGGACATATGTGTTCATTTCTCTTGAGAACGTCTAAGCTGAATAGTAAATCTGTGTTTAATTTCTAAAGAAACTGTCAAATAAATTTCCCAGGTGCCTGCATCATTTTATGTTCCCACCAGGAGTGCATGAGGGTTAAAATTTTTTACATCCTTACTACCACTTGCTTTGTCTTTTTTATTATAGCCATTTTGTGTAAAATTGTGTCTAACTGTGGTTTTAACTTACATTTCCCTAAAGGCTAATGAGGTTGAAAGTTTCTTTTAAATGTAGCAGTAGTGGTAAAGAACCGCCTGCCCAATGCAGGTGACATGAGAGACTCAGTTTCGATCCCTGGGTCAGGAAGATCCCCTGGAGGAGGGCGTGGCAACCCATTCCAGTATTCTTGCCTGGAGAATCCCAGGAAGAGAGGAGCCTGGTGGGCTACATTCCACAGGGTGGTTAAGAGATGAACACAACTGAAGTCACTTAGTATGCACACTCATTAGCTTTTGGTATATATATATATCTTTTGGTGAAATATGCATTCAAAAATTGTCCACACTCTTTAGTTGAACTGTTTATCTTTTAATTGTTGAATCATGTGTGTTCGTTTTGTATTCTGAACATAATTCCCTAATACAATATATGATTTATAAAAATTTTCTCCCAGTCTGTGGTTTCTCTTTTAATTTTCTTAATAGTGTCTTTTGAAGACCAAAAAATTTTCACTTACAGTTGAATTTACGAATTTCTAATGGATCTTATTTTTTGTGTCACACCTAATACATTTTTGTCTAACCAAAATCACAGAGCTTTTATTTATTCTTTTAGGCAGATATAGTTTGCACATAACATATTAGTTTCATGGATAAAACATGGTGATTCAATATTTGTGTATGTTGCAAGATAGTTGCCATAATGAGGTTTTTCTCTTCTAGAAAGTTTCTATTTTTCTAGGAGTCATACAGTTTTAGTTCTTACATATTTGTTCTCCTTTGAGTTAATTTTTGTGTATGGTGTGTAGTAAGGATCTAAATGCTTTTTTCTTTCTCTTGTTTTTACATATGTGTGTCTTGTTGTCTCAGCAGGATTTGTTGAAGACGCTATCCTTTCCCTCATTAAACTGTGTTGACATCTTTATTGAAAGCACATTGACCATAACTAGAAGGATTTATTTCTGAAGTTTCAATTCTGTTCCGTTGATTGGCATGTCCATCCTTAGGTCGATAAACCTCAGCCTGTAAAACCTTAGCTTTGTAGCAAGATTTGAAATTTTTTGTTGCTGTTCAGTAGTTAAGTCATGTCCAGCTCTGTGACCCCATGAACTATAGCACTCCAGGTTTCTCTGAAATTGGCAAATTCCAATTTTCTCCAACTTTTTTTTTTCAAAATTGATTTGAATATTCTGAGTTCTTTTAATTGCCGTATATATTTTAGTATCAGCTTATGGATTTATAAAAAATTCCTGCTAAGTTTTTGATCAAAATTACATTGATCTACAGATAAATTTGGCATAGAATTATAAATTTGAACAATGTTAAATCATTCAGTTTATGACCATAAAATATCTTTTTATTTAAACCTGTTAAAAATTTCTCTCAGTAATATTTTGTAGTTTAGTGTACAATACCTACAATTTTAAATTAGATTTATTCCTAAATATTTTATTCTTTTTGATTCTCATGCTGATGAAGTTTTCTTCCTAGTTTTTCTTCTGATTATTTGTTGCTTGTGTACAAAATCAGTCCTGAATATTTATTGGAAGGACTGATGCTAAAACTGAAGCTTTAACACTTTGGCAACCTGGTGTGAAGAACTGACTCATGGGAAAAGACCCTGATGCTGGAAAAGATTGAAGGCAGGAGAAGAAGGGGATGGCAGAGGATGAGATGGTTGGATGGCATCACCGACTGGATGGACATAAGTTTGAGCAAGCTCTGGGAGTTGGCAATGGACAGGGAAGCCTGGTGAGCTGCAGTCCAGGGGGTTGAAAAGAGTCAGATATGACTGAGTGACTGAACTGAACTGAGTGAATAAAAATACAATTGATTTGTGTAAGTTGATTTTCTGACTTTCTTAAATTTGTAAGTTTTACCAATTTAGGATATATAGTTTTTACATATATTATGTGTGTGTATATATATTATATATATATGTGTGTGTGTGTGTGTGTATGTGTATGTATAATATATCACATACAGAATGGTGTCATCCTCAAAGACAGTTTTACTTATTTCTTTCAATACATGTGCATGCTTAGTCACTCAGTCATGTCTGACTCTTTGTGACCCCATGGACTGTATCCTGCCAAGCTCCTCTGTCCATGGAATTTTCCAGGCAAGAATACTGGAATGGGTTGCCATTTCCTACTCCAGAGATATTCCCAACTCAGGGATCAAACCTACATCTTCAGTGGCTCCTGCATTGCAAACGGATTCTTTACTGCTGATATATACACCTTTATTTTTTCTCATTTGTTTATTGTGGTTTAAATCCAGTACAGTATTGAATAGACCTGAGTTATATTACACATTTTTGTCTTGTTTCCAATATTAGGCAAAGCATTTATCTTCTACAAATAAGTTTGGTGATAGCTCTGGGCTTTTTGCAGATGCTCTTTTTCAGGTTGAGGAACATTGTTTCTATTTTCTTTTCATTTGTTAAGAGTTAAAAAAAATTTTTTTATTATGAATAGGAATTGGACTTTTTCAAATGTTACTGTTGTCTATTGAGAAGAGCATATGGTTTTGTCCTTTACTATATTAATATTATACTATACTATATATACTATATTATATATATATACTATATATAATATAATATATGCTATATTATATTAATATGATACATTACACAAAATGACTTTCAGATTTTAAGCCAACCTTGTATATCTGGGATAAACCCCACTGGGTCATGTCATACAACTCTTTTTATATATTGCTGCTTATTTCCTTTCTTTGGTATCACAGTTGTGCAAAACCCCCCTTAAAGTAAGTAGAAGTATTTGATAGTTGATTCTTATGAATGATTGATTTCTTGTCTCCAATATATGCCTTTTTATTTTTTTAGTCTTTTTAATTTTTTAAGTCTTTTTAAATATTTTAGTCTTTTTTTTTTTTTTAATTGGAGGATAATTGCTTTACCAGTGTTGTGTTGGTTTCTGCTGGACAACAACAACATGAAAAAGAACAGATATCTTCCTCATGAGCTTCCATCCCCTATCTCATCCCACCTCTCTAGGTCCTCACAGAGTGCCAGGCTGGGCTTCCTGTGTTATATAGCAGCTTCTCACTAGTTACCTATTTTATATGAGTAGTGTGTATATATATATAGAAGGCAATGGCACCCCACTCCAGTACGTTTGCCTGCAAAATCCCATGGACAGAGGAGCCTGGTGGGCTGCAGTCCATGGGGTCACTAAGAGTTGGACATGACTGAGCGACTTCCCTTTCACTTTTCACTTTCATGCGTTGGAGAAGGAAATGGCAACCCACTCCAGTGATCTTGCCTGGAGAATCCCAGGGACAGAGGAGCCTGGTGGGCCGCTGTCTATGGGGTCACACAGAGTCGGACACAACTGAAGTGACTTAGCAGCAGCATATACATACATACATACATACATACATACATACATATATATACGCACACACACTATGTTCTCAATTCGTGCTATCCTCTCCAATATATTCTAAATCAATCTTGCTGGAAGGTTTATCAGCACCAGGAATGATTACTGACTGCTGTGACTTCCTGTCTCTCATACAAACCTGAATGTCTTTGTCCTCTAGCTTTGTCTTTTCTTACTCATTTCAGTGAAGATTCTTCTGCATGCTGTGGGAGCAGAAAGACATTTTAAGTATTCTTCTCAGAAAACGATGACTTTATATTAGCAGTCTTAACTAAAATAGTCACTTTGGGTTAGTGCCCCGATGTCCTGTATAATACATTCAAAATGTCCTGATCACTTAACTGACTTGCACTTACATGATTTTGTGGTTTAGCTGCCACTCTATTACCTCTGTAAACAGGCTGACCATTGCTCATGGCATGTTAAGCATTCATGGGGAACATGCTACTCTCTGGTATACCCAACACTTCTGTTCCCACCAGCTGAACTGTCAGCTAGCAAGAATCAGTTGTGCAAGTTTCTTAAACTGTTTATTCCAGATGTACCTGTTACTGTAGTTAGATAACTTATTAAATATTTGAATGAATGAAATGGGAAAAGAAAGAGATTTTTACCCATGGAAAATAGCTTTCAAATTTTGAAAAGACACTGCAAAGAAGAAGGGTTTTAAAAATTATATTGAATTAAAGTTTGGTGAGCTAGTTGTAAAATATTGGGAACAAAATAAAATTTGTGATTCTGCATTGTTTGCTCTTTACAAGTACTGGTAAGTTTTAGTTTAACTTAGAAGAATTTCAAAAATAACCCTGAAATCCATAGATAAGTCTTTATGGGAATTGTGGAGAGAATGGGTCCAATTAGCACATCCAAATTTAAGAATTCCAAAGAAGTTGGTTCTAGGCCTTCCCAGATGGCACAGTGGTAAAGAATCTGCCTGCCAATGCAGGAGACCCAGGAGACACAGGTTAGATCCCTGGGTCGGGAAGATCCCCCAGAATAGGAAATGGCAACCCATTCCAGTATTCTTGCCTGGAAAATTCCATGGACAGAGGAGCATGGTGGGCTGCAGTCCATGGAGTCACAAGAGTTGGACATGACTGACCACATACACACACACATACACAGATCAGAAGACTAGAAAATGAGTGTACAACAATAGTAAGCTATATATGATGTGTTTGTGTAAACACATACATTTCCTACATTAAATGACTTTTTTCAATAAATGGTCTATAAATCATAATTGTGTCACTGAGTCATACAAGAAGTCTTGCACTAAACTTTCCAACATTCCCATGGTTTGGATGTTGGGTACACTATTTCATTGTTTTCTTGGCTATGAAATACGCCTTCAGATTGGAATGAAGCACAATAATAGAGCATGTGATTTAGAGAAAGTAAAACTATGCTACTTTACTTTGCTTCTATAATTTGAAGGTAAGGAAGAATATGGAGGATAAATGGCTAGTTTCAATTTAGATGCATTTGTATCTCTCCCAAGGGGGAAGAGTTTTTGAGGATCCAGACGAGCTAGTGAAGTTTCTTTGCCAATTGCAAGGGTTTTTGGAACAAATGATCAGTGAAAGTGCTAGTCGCTCAGCCATGAAGACACCATGCCTCCCAGGTTTCTCTGTCCATGGAATTCTCCAGGCAAGAATACTGGAGTGGGTAGCCATTTCCTTCTCTCGGGGATCTTCCCAAGTCAGGGATTGAACCCAGGTTTCCTGCCTTGCAGGCACATTCTTTACTGTCTGAGCCACTAAGAAAGCCAACAAATGGTGAGAGATAGGGTTAATTTTTAATTTGAAACAAGACTCCAAGAAAGCAAATTTTAAATCAAGTGAGAGTTAAGCTACTCCATGGTAATAACTCTCAATGAAAAGGAGTGTCAGTCTGAGAATCCATTCTTGTGTCACTGCTCTATTATGCAGAGAAATATTCATGTGGAGCCAAAGTCCTTTTCTTGTGCCTTTGATTATTCTTTTTCTGGCAGTATTTGGCCAAAGACTTTTTGGTAGGTGTATAAACTTGAGAAAAAGACCATTTTGTTAGATGACTTCCTTCCATTTAATTAAGAATCAAATTTTTAGTTTCATTGCAATCTGATTAGACCATTGTCCTAATATGATAAAGATAAGAAATGTTTTTTTAAAAAGACAACTTGCTGAGGACAAGGAACAACCCGCCTTTCCCTCTGCCAAACCCCCATTATTAGCGCGTGAAGAAGCACTAACAAAGCTCTCAGTGTTCTCTTTAGAGCCTCCTTAAGTGCCCATTCTGTCTGTGAGAAGCTTTCTGTTGCTAATGTGGGCTGAGTCACTGACAAAGGCCAGTGTTAACGGTCTGCTTCAAGACTCTAATCCCTGGAAGGGGAGCATTTCCTTGGATGGCTTTGTGATGGGCTTGTCAAACATTTTAAACCATTTAGCAGAAAGAAGCTTTGTGATGACAAGACACAACATGGCCAGTTCTGTGGGTGCATCTGCCAACAGAGTAATGCGACGATCCTTCTGGGCTCCGGTGGCTCAAGCACAAATGCAAACTCATGTGTGGAATACATCTTGTGATGGGGTTTTGAAGTTTTGCCTATTAAATACGTAGTTTTGACTGGGCTTACTGGCTTCCCTTGCATCTGTTTTCTTGCAGAATATATTATTACTGTTTCATCCTAAATAATATTCTTTCTGATTAACCTTAAACTTCTTTCAGAAGGCAAGATTATTACAAGCATGCTTTTTTTTTTATAATCTCCCCCAAAACACTGGAACATTGAAGGGGAAAAAATGGATGGAATCTCCCTTTTTCTTGCCAGTTGAAGATTCATTTTCAGCTTCTTCTTTCTAAGCCAAATACAGTAAATATCCTGTTAGTTTGTTTCCATCTGGGATAATGATTCTAATACTCATTTATTCAGGGGATTAATGTACCTATTGTTCTGATTTAGCAATGCATTTGCTTAATGACTGCCAAGCATTGCTCTTAAAAAACCACATTAACCACACTATCCATGATGCTTGCTGGGCTTGCAAGAAATAAAAAACGTAAAATGGTCCATTTTCAAGAATAGCTAGCTTAGAGTGAGAGCTTGCTGATGCAATAGCCAATAGCCGGTAGCTGTAAGGGTTTCAAAACTAGAAAGTCTGGGCAAACAAAGGGCGGGCAGGTGCCTATAATTTTCACGCAGTGAAATCCTATTGGTGAATTCAAAACGTAAGAACAAGAATAGGTGCCCAGGAAAGGAGGAAATAAGATGTCAGAGAGGGGCTAGTCCATAAAGAGGGAGGGATCAAACAGAGGTGATGTCTGGGAAGATCGTTCTCCCCATCATACTCAACCAATGAGGAACTGGGAGAGGAACTTGCATGCTACAGATAAGATGCTCCCTGTAACAACTCTGGGTGTGTCTGCCCACCAGACACCTGATCTTGCAAGACCATCTTTAAAGCCTTGCTTCCCTCTGTACTTTGTGTCTCCAAGTCCATTCTTTCAGTTTAGACTGGTGAGCATGTTTCTCATAGGCTGAGAGATACAACTTGCCATAGTAAATGGAACTTAAGAACCAAAGATGATCAATATTTTTATCCATCTTTTATATAAATTGGACAAGAAGGATGAGAGGAAAAGGCTTTAGACTTAACTTAGACCAGGAATTGAGTCTACACACACACACACACATAAAACCTCCCTGGTGGCTCATAGAGTAAAAAAACTGCCTGCAATGCAGGAGACCCGGTTTCCATCCCTGGGTCAGGAAGATCCTCTGGAGAAGGAAATGGCAACCCACTCCAGTATTCTTCCTGGAGAACCCCAAAGACAAAGGAGCCTGGCAGGCTACAGTCCATGGGGTCACAAACAGTTGGACAGGACTGAGCGACTAACCATAAGCACATGTATCTGTGAAATGACATGTTTCCTGCTTTATACTCTACCAGTAAACAAGCCTTTTCCAAATAAAAATTTGAGTCCAGGTGAAACAAAGCCAGCTACTCGGAAGCCATCAGCTACTTCCTCCCTGGGAAGAACTGACAAGCTGGGGGGATGTGAGAGGCTGCCATCAGTCACATTCACTATCTCTTATGGTAAACAAGGGATTAGTATGTGAACAATAAAGAAGGCAGGATTGGCCCCAGATAGCTAGATGCATGGAAAGAAATAATTTCAACAATCCCGGATGCTTGCATCTTCCCATATACAGAAGATCGTTTAATCTCTTCATATAAGAGATTTAGTTTTCTCTTAATTAACAATAATCTTTTAATATTCAGATAATCTGCCTCTTGCTGTAAACTTGTATATAGCCTGGCCCCTGCCCTGCCTCCTCAAAGTCAGCTCTCTCGGGGTCACCTGAGATGCTGTCTCCCAGGCTGAGTCCTAACATTCCCACAGAATAAAACCTAACTCTCAACTTTTAGGTTGCACATATTTTTTTGGTGGACATATCTAAGACCTTGTTTATTCTCACACCAGCTGCAGGAACTTGCAGAGAGAAGGCAACATTTATTACTTCCTGCTTTGGTTATAAAATACAGGGAAGAGGTGGGGGTAAGGGTGGGAGCAGTAAATTCTGGAGTCAATGAGTTCCCAGAAATGCACTAATATCTTCGACCCTTTTTCTTTTCATCTCTTCCCTTTTCCTTCTCCTTTTACCCTATTTTTTTCTTCCCTTCTCCTCTCTTCTCCCATATTACCCGTGAGTAGTAATTAATGCTTAGTACTTAGGAACATACAAGACTCAACTGGCTACTGACCCTAAGGACTAAGCAGATCTTCTCCCTCCATCCTCTTAGTCTAATTATCCAGCAACATTCCCTCTGACCTAACAGTTATTATTCTTGGAATTAAGAACAGTAGAAAACAGTTTTCTGGAATCTAATGCTCCAAATAAGAGCTTCCGGACATTATTAAGCAGTCTATTAATAAAATTATTCCTAGCAGACTTCCAAATTTATTGGCATTTAGTTTTTCTGAACAGAAATGCATTTCTTTAAAACATAATTTATAATTTAGATTGACTTTTTACAAGTTATTCTGTAATAATTTTCAGACAGAATTTTCAAGAAGAGATATCTCTTATTCATATAACTATTCAGAAATTCTGACAAAATGGTTTACTGTTCTGTTTCCTGCTGCTAAGTCACTTCAGTCATGTCTGACTCTGTGCGACCCCATAGACAGCAGCCCACCAGGCTACCCCGTCTCTGGGATTCTCCAGGCAAGAACACTGGAGTGGGTTGCCATTTCCTTCTCCAATGCATGAAAGAGAAAAGTGAAAGTGAAGTCACTCAGTCGTGTCCGACTCTGTGCAACCCCATGGACGGCCGCCCACCAGGCTCCTCCGTCCATGGGATTTTCCAGGCAAGAGTACTGGAGTGGGGTGCCATTAAGAGATATCAAAATCTACCTATCCTCTCATCATCCTGATTAACTCCCTCCCAATCCTCCTACCACCAAAAACAAGTTAAAGCCTCAAAATGTATGCTTCCATTCAATGGATGCATATAAATTTAAAAAATACACTAGTTGTTTTTGTTCAGGGTTATTATTTACTTATTTCTCACTTTCACTTCTTTTGATGTTGTTTTATACTCTTTCTCCATCATCACAATATGTGCAGTCCCAATGGGTGATAATCCACATGGATCCCGTTTAGACAAGAAATAGGCGTTAACCCAAACTAGGCCAGTCAAAGTCTTTAGCTCTGATATTTCTACCCAGGACACAGTAATGGAAGAAAAATGAATCATTAGGACTGACCAATCCTTGCAAGAATGTATCCATTAATTTCTGCCCTCATTCCTGTCCTTTCTAAGTCTTAGATACTAAGTTTTACTTACCATTTTACTCCTATGTTTCCACTAAATTCCCTTTGTGTTTCCTTAGCTAGAGTCAGATACTGTTGCTTACAACCAATGACCCTAACGGATCTGCTACTCATCTACTTTCTTTCTGTATGATTTCCATTCCTTTTTCTTCCTCTATCTGTCTTCCTCTCCACCTGCCCCCTACACTTTATTACTATTCTCACATTTTTCTTTCTATGGTTTGGAGACTTTCAAGAATGGATGAAGAATGAAAAAAGCTATGACAAAAATAGAAAAAAAATGTTTTGAAGGTGTTTAATCAGGGTTACTTTATTTTTCTTTCTAATTAAAAATGGAGAGTACCATGACCATATATTGTGTATAATTCCAAGTCTTATCTGAGTACATATGGTACTATTATTAATAGCAAAAAAAAAAAAAAACCAGCAATTTAATCCTCCCCTTAAAACTATGCAGTGCCTTCAACTATTTTACAATTTTGGCCCATTAAAACACATTTATAGCTTGTCTAAAATAATTAGATGATTTGATTTATTCACTATTTATTTCCAAGGGAGCTGCTGCCAGATCTATGTCTTACTAAAGCAATTAACAAACTTATTTTTGGAAGTAAGCATTTAATATCTTTCCTGCAGCAGGCTGAAAAAAATTAAGATTCAATGTTCAGTCTTTGGCTATAATTAAAGGTAAATTTAAATATTATCACAGTAGCAGAGGAGCCACAGCTGAACTGTTTACTTGAAAATGAAGTGAGTCATTTAATTGAGTCAATTTCTCTCTCCTATGCTTGCATGCATGATCAACAGAAGTGTGTGTTTTGTCCTCAATTCCTTTCCTCAGATATGCAACAGCTGTTCTTTCCTTCAAATTGTAAACTCCATCTTCCTGTTTTACCTTAATTGTTTTGTCCAAACTGCTGCAGATATAATAGCAATTCAAAATCTAAAGAATTTGCAGTGAAGCCAAGATGGCAGAGTGGAAAGACTTAGCTCACCTCCTCCCACAGGCACATCAAAATTATAAGTATTTACAAAGTAACTATCTATAAGCACGACCCAAAGACTAGCAGAAAAGGTTTTCCACAAGTAAAGGTATGAAGAAGGAAGTATGATGAGATGAGGAGGAGGAATTAAAGCACAGTATAATCAAGGCTCACACCATTGGGTAGGCTCCCCACAGATGAGAGGATAATCACAATTGGAGAGGGTCTCCCCAAGGAATAAGAGATCAAAGCCCCACAGTGGGCTCCTCAGATTGGGGTTTTTTTGCCAGGAAAATGAGCTTCCAGAATGCTGGGCTTTGAAAACCAGTAGGAAGACACTGGTGACCCACTCCAGTACTCTTGCCTGGAGAATCCCATGGACGGAGGAGCCTGGAGGGCTGCAGTCCATGGGGTCGCTGAGGGTTGGACATGACTGAGTGACTTCACTTTCAGTTTTCACTTTCATGCATTGGAGAAGGAAATGGCAACCCACTCCAGTGTTCTTGCCTGGAGAATACCAGGGACGGGGGAGCCTGGTGGGCTGCCTTCTATGGGGTCGCACAGAGTCGGACACGACTGAAGCGACTTAGCAGCAGAGGAGCAGGGCTTATATTTGTGTTTCCCTGGTGGCTCAGATGGTAAAAAATCTGCTTACAATGCAGGAGACTTGGTTTGATCCCTGGGTTGGGAAGATTCCCTGGAGAAGGGAAAAGTTACCTACTCCTGTATTTTTTTTTTTTTTTTTTAATTTAATTTTATTTTTAAACTTTACATAACTGTATTAGATTTGCCAAATATCAAAATGAATCCGCCACAGGTATACATGTGTTCCCCATCCTGAACCCTCCTCCCTCCTCCCTCCCCATTCCATCCCTCTGGGTCGTCCCAGTGCTCCAGCCCCAAGCATCCAGTATCGTGCATCGAACCTGGACTGGCATCTCATTTCATACATGATATTTTACATGTTTCAATGCCATTCTCCCAAATCTTCCCACCCTCTCCCTCTCCCACAGAGTCCATAAGACTGTTCTATACATCAGTGTCTCTTTTGCTGTCTCGTACACAGGGTTATTGTTACCATCTTTCTAAATTCCATATATATGCGTTAGTATACTGTATTGGTGTTTTTCTTTCTGGCTTACTTCACTCTGTATAATAGGCTCCAGTTTCATCCACCTCATTAGAACTGATTCAAATGTATTCTTTTTAATGGCTGAATAATACTCCATTGTGTATATGTACCACAGCTTTCTTATCCATTCATCTGCTGATGGACATCTAGGTTGCTTCCATGTCCTGGCTATTATAAACAGTGCTGCGATGAACATTGGGGTACTCGTGTCTCTTTCCCTTCTGGTTTTCTCAGTGTGTATGCCCAGCAGTGGGATTGCTGGATCATAAGGCATGTCTATTTCCAGTTTTTTAAGGAATCTCCACACTGTTCTCCATAGTGGCTGTACTAGTTTGCATTCCCACCAACAGTGTAAAAGGGTTCCCTTTTCTCCACACCCTCTCCAGCATTTATTACTTGTAGACTTTTGGATCGCAGCCATTCTGACTGGTGTGAAATGGTACCTCATAGTGGTTTTGATTTGCATTTCTCTGATAATGAGTGATGTTGAGCATCTTTTCATGTGTTTGTTAGCCATCTGTATGTCTTCTTTGGAGAAATGTCTATTTAGTTCTTTGGCCCATTTTTTGATTGGGTCATTTATTTTTCTGGAGTTGAGCTGTAGGAGTTGCTTGTATATTTTTGAGATTAGTTGTTTGTCAGTTGCTTCATTTGCTATTATCTTCTCCCATTCTGAAGGCTGTCTTTTCACCTTGCTAATAGTTTCCTTTGATGTGCAGAAGCTTTTAAGGTTAATTAGGTCCCATTTGTTTATTTTTGCTTTTATTTCCAATATTCTGGGAGGTGGGTCATAGAGGATCCTGCTGTGATGTATGTCAGAGAGTGTTTTGCCTATGTTCTCCTCTAGGAGTTTTATAGTTTCTGGTCTTACGTTTAGATCTTTAATCCATTTTGAGTTTATTTTTGTGTATGGTGTTAGAAAGTGTTCTAGTTTCATTCTTTTACAAGTGGTTGACCAGAGTTCCCAGCACCACTTGTTAAAGAGATTGTCTTTAATCCATTGTATATTCTTGCCTCCTTTGTCGAAGATAAGGTGTCCATATGTGCGTGGATTTATCTCTGGGCTTTCTATTTTGTTCCATTGATCTATATTTCTGTCTTTGTGCCAGTACCATACTGTCTTGATAACTGTGGCTTTGTAGTAGAGCCTGAAGTCAGGTAGGTTGATTCCTCCAGTTCCATTCTTCTTTTTCAAGATCGCTTTGGCTATTCGAGGTTTTTTGTTTTTCCATACAAATTGTGAAATTATTTGTTCTAGCTCTGTGAAGAATGCTGTTGGTAGCTTGATAGGGATTGCATTGAATCTATAGATTGCTTTGGGTAGTATACTCATTTTCACTATATTGATTCTTCCAATCCATGAACATGGTATATTTCTCCATCTGTTAGTGTCCTCTTTGATTTCTTTCACCAGTGTTTTATAGTTTTCTATATATAGGTCTTTAGATTCTTTAGGTAGATATATTCCTAAGTATTTTATTCTTTCCGTTGCAATGGTGAATGGAATTGTTTCCTTAATTTCTCTTTCTGTTTTCTCATTATTAGTGTATAGGAATGCAAGGGATTTCTGTGTGTTGATTTTATATCCTGCAACTTTACTATAGTCATTGATTAGTTCTAGTAATTTTCTGGTGGAGTCTTTAGGGTTTTCTATGTAGAGGATCATGTCATCTGCAAACAGTGAGAGCTTTACTTCTTCTTTTCCAATTTGGATTCCTTTTATTTCTTTTTCTGCTCTGATTGCCGTGGCCAAAACTTCCAAAACTATGTTGAATAGTAATGGTGAAAGTGGGCACCCTTGTCTTGTTCCTGACTTTAGAGGAAATGCTTTCAATTTTTCACCATTGAGGATAATGTTTGCTGTGGGTTTGTCATATATAGCTTTGATTATGTTGAGGTATGTTCCTTCTATTCCTGCTTTCTGGAGAGTTTTGATCATAAATGGATGTTGAATTTTGTCAAAGGCTTTCTCTGCATCTATTGAGATAATCATATGGTTTTTATTTTTCAATTTGTTAATGTGGTGTATTACATTGATTGATTTGCGGATATTGAAGAATCCTTGCATCCCTGGGATAAAGCCCACTTGGTCATGGTGTATGATCTTTTTAATGTGTTGTTGGATTCTGATTGCTAGAATTTTGTTAAGGATTTTTGCATCTATGTTCATCAGTGATATTGGCCTGTAGTTTTCTTTTTTTGTGGGATCTTTGTCTGGTTTTGGTATTAGGGTGATGGTGGCCTCATAGAATGAGTTTGGAAGTTTACCATCCTCTGCAATTTTCTGGAAGAGTTTGAGCAGGATAGGTGTTAGCTCTTCTCTAAATTTTTGGTAGAATTCAGCTGTGAAGCCGTCTGGACCTGGGCTTTTGTTTGCTGGAAGATTTTTGATTACAGTTTCAATTTCCGTGCTTGTGATGGGTCTGTTAAGATTTTCTATTTCTTCCTGATCGAGTTTTGGAAAGTTGTACTTTTCTAAGAATTTGTCCATTTCTTCCTCGTTGTCCATTTTATTGGCATATAATTGTTGATAGTAGTCTCTTATGATCCTTTGTATTTCTGTGTTGTCTGTTGTGATCTCTCCATTTTCATTTCTAATTTTATTGATTTGATTTTTCTCCCTTTGTTTCTTGATGAGTCTGGCTAATGGTTTGTCAATTTTATTTATCCTTTCAAAGAACCAGCTTTTGGTTTTGTTGATTTTTGCTATGGTCTCTTTTGTTTCTTTTGCATTTATTTCTGCTCTAATTTTTAAGATTTCTTTCCTTCTACTAACCCTGGGGTTCTTCATTTCTTCCTTTTCTAGTTGCTTTAGGTGTAGAGTTAGGTTATTTATTTGACTTTTTTCTTGTTTCTTGAGGTGTGCCTGTATTGCTATGAACTTTCCCCTTAGGACTGCTTTTACCGTGTCCCACAGGTTTTGGGTTGTTGTGTTTTCATTTTCATTCGTTTCTATGCAAATTTTGATTTCTTTTTTGATTTCTTCTGTGATTTGTTGGTTATTCAGCAGTGTGTTGTTCAGCCTCCATATGTTGGATTTTTTAATAGTTTTTCTCCTGTAATTGAGATCTAATCTTACTGCATTGTGGTCAGAAAAGATGCTTGGAATGATTTCTATTTTTTTGAATTTACCAAGGCTAGCTTTATGGCCCAGGATGTGATCTATCCTGGAGAAGGTTCCATGTGCACTTGAGAAGAAGGTGAAATTCATTGTTTTGGGATGAAATGTCCTATAGATATCAATTAGGTCTAACTGGTCTATTGTATCATTTAAAGTTTGTGTTTCCTTGTTAATTTTCTGTTTAGTTGATCTATCCATAGGTGTGAGTGGGGTATTAAAGTCTCCCACTATTATTGTGTTATTGTTAATTTCTTCTTTCATACTTGTTAGCATTTGTCTTACATACTGCGGTGCTCCCATGTTGGGTGCATATATATTTATAACTGTTATATCTTCTTCTTGGATTGATCCTTTGATCATTATGTAGTGACCATCTTTGTCTCTTTTCACAGTCTTTGTTTTAAAGTCTATTTTATCTGATATGAGTATTGCTACTCCTGCTTTCTTTTGGTCCCTATTTGCATGGAAAATCTTTTTCCAGCCCTTCACTTTCAGTCTGTATGTGTCCCCTGTTTTGAGGTGGGTCTCTTGTAGACAACATATGCAGGGGTCTTGTTTTTGTATCCATTCAGCCAGTCTTTGTCTTTTGGTTGGGGCATTCAACCCATTTACGTTTAAGGTAATTACTGATAAGTATGACCCCGTTGCCATTTACTTTATTGTTTTGGGTTCGAATTTATACACAATTTTTGTGTTTTCTGTCTAGAGAATATCCTTTAGTATTTGTTGGAGAGCTGGTTTGGTGGTGCAGAATTCTCTCAGCTTTTGCTTGTCTGAAAAGCTTTTGATTTCTCCTTCATACTTGAATGAGATCCTTGCTGGGTACAATAATCTGGGCTGTAGGTTATTTTCTTTCATCATTTTAAGTATGTCTTGCCATTCCCTCCTGGCTTGAAGAGTTTCTATTGAAAGATCAGCTGTTATCCTTATGGGAATTCCCTTGTGTGTTATTTGTTGTTTTTCCCTTGCTGCTTTTAATATTTGTTCTTTGTGTTTGATCTTTGTTAATTTGATTACTATGTGTCTTGGGGTGTTTCGCCTTGGGTTTATCCTGTTAGGGACTCTCTGGGTTTCTTGGACTTGGGTGATTATTTCCTTCCCCATTTTAGGGAAGTTTTCAACTATTATCTCCTCAAGTATTTTCTCATGGTCTTTCTTTTTGTCTTCTTCTTCTGGGATCCCTATGATTCGAACGTTGTAGCGTTTAATATTGTCCTGGAGGTCTCTGAGATTGTCCTCATTTCTTTTAATTCGTTTTTCTTTTATCCTCTCTGATTCATTTATTTCTACCATTCTATCTTCTAATTCACTAATCCTATCTTCTGCCTCTGTTATTCTACTATTTGTTGCCTCCAGAGTGTTTTTAATTTCACTTATTGCATTATTCATTATATATTGACTCTTTTTTATTTCTTCTAAGTCCTTGTTAAACCTTTCTTGCATCTTCTCAATCCTTGCCTCCAGGCTATTTATCTGTGATTCCATTTTAATTTCAAGATTTTGGATCAATTTCACTATCATTATTCGGAATTCTTTATCAGGTAGATTCCCTATCTCTTCCTCTTTTGTTTGGTTTGGTGGGCATTTATCCTGTTCCTTTATCTGCTGGCTATTCCTCTGTCTCTTCATCTTGTTTAAATTGCTGAGTTTGGGGTGTCCTTTCTGTATTCTGGCAGTTTGTGGAGTTCTCTTTCTTGTGGCGTTTCCTCGCTGTGTGTGGGTTTGTACAGGGGGCTTGTCAAGGTTTCCTGGTTAGGGAAGCTTGTGTCGATGTTCTGGTGGATGGAACTGTATTTCTTCTCTCTGGAGTGTAATGAAATGTCCAGTAATGAGTTATGAGATGTCTATGGTTTTGGGGTGACTTTGGGCAGCCTGTATCTTGAAGCTCAGGGCTGTGTTCCTTTGTTGCTGGAGAATTTGCTTGTTATGTCTTGCCCTGGAACTTGTTGGCCCTTGTGTGGTGCTTGGTTTCAGTGTCGGTATGGAGGCATTTGATGAGCTCCTGTCAATTAATGTTCCTTGGAGTCAGGAGTTCCCTGGAGTCAGGGTTTGGACTTAAGCCTCCTACTTCCAGTTATCGGTCTTAATTTTACAGTAGTTTCAAAACTTCTCCTTCTATACAGCACCACTGATAAAACATCTACGTTAAAGATGAAAAGTTTCTCTACTGTGAGGGTCACTCAGAGAGGTTCACAGTGTTACATGGAGAAGAGAAGTGGGAGGAGGGAGTTAGAGGTGACCCAAATGAGATGAGGTGGAATCAATAGTGGAGAGAGTGGGCTATCCAGTAGTCACTTCCTTATGTGCACTCCACAACTGGACCACTCAGAGATGTTCACGGAGTTATACAGGGAAGAGAAGAAGGAGGCAGGAGACAGAGGTGGCCAGAAGGATAAAAGGGGGAAATGAAAAGGAGGGAGACAGATCCAGCCAGTAATCAGTTCCTTAAGTGTTCTCCACCGTCTGGAACACACAGAAATTCACAGAGTTGGGTAGAGTAGAGAGGGGTTAGGGAGGAGATACAGGTGACCTGGTGGAGAAAATGGAGAGTCCAAAGGGAGAGAGAGCAGTCAAGCCAGTAATCTCGTACACTAGTGAAAAATGGGTCCTGAAGATTGGGTTCTTAAAGGTACAAAATTGGTAACAAATACATAAAAACAAAAATTAGAAATCTAGAGTAGAGTTTGGAATTTCAAAAATGCGATGTTAATGAAAAGAAGAAGGAAAAGAAAGAGAGAAAAAACGAACAAAGAAAAACAAACAAGGTCGTGAAAGTAATAAAGAAACTACAGGTACAAAATTGATAACTAATACCAAAAAGCAAAAATTAAAAATCTAGAGTAGAGTTTGGAATTTCAAAAATACAACGTTAAAAAAAAAAAAAAAAAGAAGAAGAAGAAGAAAAATAAAGAGAGAAAACAAACAAACCAACAAAAACAATGTCGCAAAAATTATAAAGAAAATACAGGTACAAAATTGATATCAAATACCAAAAAGCATAAATTAAAAATCTTGAGTAGAGTTTGGAATTGCAGATATATGATGTTATATAAAAGAAGAAGAGAAAGAAACAGAGGAAAAAAAAAGTCACAGAAATTATAAAAAAAACTATAGGTACAAAATTGATAGCATATATCAAAAGGCTAAAATTAAAAATCTAGAGTACAGTTTGGAATTTCAAAAATACAATGTTAAAGAAAAGAAGAAAAAGAAAAAAGAAAAAAAGAAAAAAAAAAAAAAACAAAAACCACGGTCAAAAAATTATAAAATATATATATGAAGTTTGCTGAAGAAGAAAAAAAAAAAAAAAAAAAATAGGGTTTTTTTTTTTTTTTTTTTTTTTTTTTGCAAAGTAATAGTTATAAAAGTGAAAATTAAAGGACAATAGAGGACTTAAAAATTTTTTTTTTCTTTTTTAATTAAAAAAAAAAAGAAAGAAAGATTGATCGTAAAAATAGTAAAAATATATCTAGGTCTTTCTCTGGTTTTGTTGTGAGTATTGTGGGTTCAGTTCATTTTTGGCAGTTCCTTAGTCCGACTTATATTTCTCAAGATCTATAGGCCCCTTCCTATGTAATCCGTAGTAACCACAGGGTTTTAATCTATGGCCTGTAGCTTCCAAGGCGTTTCCCTCTGTTACAGCTTCTTCTGTTTGCTGGTCTCTTCAGTGTCTGGTTCCCGCCCTGACACAAAGGGGATGGTTGAGGACACTATTTTTTTTTTTTTTTTTTAAATTTAGGCTCACTTGTTCAGCCGCGCTGTGGGGAGGGAGGGAGGGATGCTGCAAACAGATAACACTGGCGTGCTCTCGCAGTGCCTCAGCCACACTGGGTCTGCCCCCGCTCACGGCGTGTGTAGCCTCCGTGCCCACACTGCTCGGGCTCTAGGTTGTTCCGCCGGGAACAATCAGAGGCCGGCCCTGGGCTGAGCTCCCAGGTCCAAGCTGCTCAGGTTCAGGCACTCGGGTAGTCCTCAGAGGCGCAGACTCGGTTGGGCCTGCGTTTTGTGCTCTTCCCAGATCCGAGCAGCTCAGGTGATGTGTTTGGCGGGCGCCAATGCTGCGACTTATCGCCTCCCCACCACTCGGTTATCTGGGTGTAAAACCGGCGCACCTTCTCAGGCAGATGTTGACCGTCCAGACCCCCAAGAAGTTTTAGTTAGCAAAGAAGCCTGCTTACAGTTTTATAGATAGTGTCTCTCTGGGGCTGCGATTGCCCCCTTCCAGCTCTGGCTGCCTGTCACCGGAGGGGGAAGGTCTGCAGCCGGCTATCTCTGCTCAGTCCTTTGTTCCGTGCGCGGGCCTGGCGGTGTCTTAGGTTAGGGCTGGCTTTTCGCGTGGTAGATATCCCACAGTCTGGTTTGCTAGCCCAAATTATTTCGCTCAGATAGCGCTCAGGACATTCGGGTGGATTCTTACTCTAAGGGACACAGCCTGCGCCGCGCTTCCCTGCCCAGCCCCCGCTTGCTAATGCCGTGTGCAGGCGTCTGCGCTGCTTCTCCGCTGGGGAAGTTACCGTAGGGCTCACAATCCGTGATTTTTAATTGTTTATTTTTTTTCCCCTCCCTTTTATGTTGCCCTCTGTGCTTCCAAAGCTCGGCACAGATTCGGCAGTGAGAGGGTTTCCTGGTGTTTGGAAACTTCTCTCTTTTTAAGACTCCCTTCCCGGGACGGAACTCCGTCCCTCCCTCTTTTGTCTCTTTTTTTGTCTTTTATATTTTTTCCTACCTCCTTTCGAAGAGTTGGGCTGCTTTTCTGGGTGCCTGATGTCCTCTGCCGGCATTCAGAAGTTGTTTTGTGGAATTTACTCGACGTTTAAATGCTCTTTTGATGAATTTGTGGGGGAGAAAGTGTTCTCCCCGTCCTACTCCTCCGCCATCTTCTCCTCTCCACCCTACTCCTGTATTTTTGCCTGGAGAATTCCATGGACAGAGGAACCTGGAGAGCTACAGTCCATGGGGTCCCAAAGAGTAGGACATGACTGAGTGACTAACACACACACAGGGCATATATTCAGGAAAGCTGAAGGGTTATAGGAAATAGAGACTGCCCCCACAAAGCACGTGTACAAAATCTCACACTCTCTGTAGTCCTAGGGCAGAGGCAGTAATTTGAAAGAAGTCTGGCCCAGACCCACTTGCTGACCTCGGAGAATCTCCTGAAGAGGCAGGAGGCAACTGAAACTCCCTGTGGACATAGAAGATTGCAGTAGCATGGTTGAGAGCTCATTCTACTAAGAAGACACTGGTGCTCACAAGTGCTATTTTGGAGTCCTTCATCTAACCTATTAATGCCCGAGGTTTACCTGCCTATCAATCCTGGGTCCTCCCACTCCCCAGTTTCATCTGCCCTAGATCTTGTTCCCACCCACCAGTAGGCCAATACCACTGGGACCTACTGGGTCATCTAGTCAACCTTGCTGAGCTCCAGTCCTACTCATCAGTGGATTTGTCTACCACAAAAGGCAGGGCATGACAGCCAACCAGGCTGGGGCCAGTCCTGCTTACCAGAAATGAATCATTTCAATCTTTGTGACTCCATGAACTGCAACATGCCAGATAGTTGGCTCCATAACAACAGAATGGCCCATACAGCCCACATAGAGAGAACTCCTAGAGCATATAGCCCTGGTGACCAGAGAGGAGTGCACTGTTGGAACCCATAGTACATCTCCTACATAAGGCTCCCTCTCCAAGATTGAGAAATGTAATTGAGCTACCAAACATATAAAAATAAACATAGAGAATTAGACAAGATGAGTTGACAGAGGAATATATTCCAAATCAAAGAGCAAGACAAAATCTCAGAAGAACTAAGCAAAGTGAAGCAAACCCATGTGATAAAGATTTCAAGGTCATCATCATAAAGATGCTTAACAAACTTGGGAGAAGAATGGGTGAACACAGTGAGACATTTAATAAAGAGTTATTATAGAAAATATAAAGAAGAACCAAACACAGCTGAAGAACACAGTAACTGAAATAAAAAATACACTGGAAGGAATCAACTGCAGATTAGATGATTCAAAGGAACAGATCAGAGTTTTACAGACAAGTGAAACCAAAAGAGTTTCACTTCAGTAAACCAGCTTAACAAGAAGTGTTAAAGGGACTTTTCTAGGCAGAAAAGAAAAGCTCACAACTAGAAATATAAAAATTACAGAAAGAAACATCGTATTGGTAAAGACAAACACACAGTAAGGATAGTAGATATAAGTGGTTACTTATAAAGTTGGTAGGAAGATTAAAAGACAAAAGTAGTAAAATAATCTATACCCACAATAAGTATTAAAGGATATATAAAACAACAAAAAATGTCAAATATGATGTCAAAAACATTAAATGTGGCAAAAGGGAGTAAAAATGAATTGTTAAAATATGTTGGAACTTAACAGATCATCAACTTAAAATAAATACCGACCACGAACTTTCTGGTAATCACAAACCAGTCATTCAGTTCAGTCACTCAGTTGTGTCCAGCACTTTGTGACCCATTGACAGAGGCATGCCGGGCTTCCCTGTCCATCACCAACTCCACTCGTTTGAGCCTACTCAAACTTATGTCCATTGAGTCAGTGACGCCATCCAACCATCTCATCCCCTGTTGTCCCCTTCTCCTCGTGCCCTCAATCTTTCCCAGCATCAAGGTCTTTTCTAATAAGCCAGTTCTTCATATCAGTCAGCCAAAGTATTGGAGCTTCAGATTAAGCATCAGTCCTTCCAATGAATATTCAGGACTGATCTCCTTTAGGATTGACCAATTTGATCTCCCTGCAGTCCAAGGGACTCTCAAGAGTCTTCTCCAACATTACAGTTCAAAAGCATCAATTCTTTGGCGCTCAGCTTTCTTTATGATCCAACTCTCACATCCATACACAACTACTGGAAAAACCATAGTCTTGACTAGGTGGACCTTTGTTGGCAAAGTAATGTCTCTGCTTTTAAATATGCTGTCTAGGTTGGTCATAACTTTCCTTCCAAGGAGCAAGCATCTTGTAATTTCATGGCTGCAATCACCATCTGCAATGATTTTGGAGCCTAAGAAAATAAAGTCTCTCACTGTTTCCATTGTTTCCCCATCTGTTTGCCATGAAGTGATGGGACCAGATGCCATGATCTTAGTTTTTTTAATGTTGAGTTTTAAACCAACTGTTTCACTCCTCTTTCACTTTCATCAAGAGGCTCTTTAGTTCAAAACGTGGTTCACTGGAGAAGGGTATGGCAAACCACTTCAATATTCTTGCCTTGAAAACCCCATGAACAGAATGAAAAGGCAAAAAGATATCACAATGAAAGATGAACACCCCAGGTCAGTAATTGCACAATATGCTACTGGAGAAGAGTAGAGAAATAACTCCAGAAAGAACGAAAAGATGGAGAAAAAGTGAAAATAATGCCTATGTGGGTGTGATCGGTGATGGATGTGACTGGTGACGGAAGTAAAGTCCAATGCTGTAAAGAACAATATTGCATAGGAACCTGGAATGTTAGTTTCTTGAATCAAGGTAAATTGGAAGTGGTCAAACAGGAGATGGCAAGAGTGAACATCAACATTTTAGGAATCAGTGAACTAAAATGGACTGGATTGGGTGAATCACTAACCAAGAGCTACGCAAAAAAGAGAAAGAAACCCCATTTACATTTGTATCTAAAAGAATAAAATATCTAGCAATACATTTAACCAAGGAGATCAAAGACTTATACTTGGGAAACTATAAGACACTGATGAAAGAAACTGAAGATACAAACAAATGGAAAGATATACCATTTTCAGGGATTGAAAAAAATAAATTTTGTTAAAATCACTAGACTTTATTTCAGGTTTAAAAATTATTAGCCTAGTGTTTATTATTCCTTCTGTAATTATTTCAATATCTTATATGTTTACAGGTCATGTTCTAAATATTTTTGGCTTAGATTTTTTGTCACTATAAAATACATTTTTTTTGCAGATTTTGAATCACTTAGGGAGCTTCCCAGGTGGCTCAGTGGTAAAGAATCTGCCTGCCAATGCAGGAGAGGCAGGAGATGAGGGTTCATCCCTGGTTGGGGAAGATCCTCTTGCGGAGGTGATGGCAATCTACTCCAGCATTCTTGCCTGGAAAATCCCATGGACACAGGATCCTGGTGGACTACAATCCATGGGGCCTCGAAGAGACATGATTGAGTGACTGAGCATAATGAGCTGCATATCATTTAGACCCAGTCTTGAACTTAGGACAAGGTCTTGAATTTTCTTGTACATAAATAACTTCCTTTTCTGAAAGAGGTATCTATTGCCCTGAGGCGCTTTTAAGTATTGTAGCAGAGATGACAAGAAAAAGTAATATTTGAGACTCATCACTTCAATTTTGTAACAGTGATTTAAAGAAAAGCAAAGAAAACAACTTTGAATGCCATGGCTTTTGATTTACAAGAACTGGGCTTTTTGACAGGCACAATGTTTTGAATAGTAAGAGTCTGGTCTTGAGTATTAAGAGTAAAAGCTCTGGAGGAATCAGAAAGTAAAGTTAATGGATTCAGGACTATCTAGGGAAGAAAGCAGGTGAGGAGCCAGATAATCTCTCCTAGAATTGCTTTTGGGGAGATAAGGGGCAGGAAGGAAGCCCACCTTCCATCCTGTTCCCCTTCCCTTAGGCTGGAAACTACCGTCAGTAGGAATAGATACTGACAACTTGATTCTAGAAGAAATGTTGAGTTCATAGGGTTGACAAAACCATATGATGAAAATCCTTATGTGTTTTTCCACTTCTCATGTTTTTTGACTGTAAAATGGTATATAGGTTAATGTGACAATGTAAATTAAGAGACAGCAGTTCACTAGTTTTTCTTATTAATAGACTATAACAAGAAATATTACAAAAGACTTTGAAATGTACAAAAAATTGCTGGGCATCCTGCCTGGTGCACTCTTCTGGATTATCTGTTGTGCTTTTCATTGGCTTTAAGCAAATTTACCATCTAAATTGTATGTTAATGTAAACAACTTTTGTACATAGGAATGGGCTTCTCTGGTGGCTTAGATGGTAAAGAATCTGTCTGTAATGCAGGAGACCTGAGCTCGATCCCTGGGTGGGGAAGACACTCTGGAGAAGGAATGGCTATTCACTCTGGTATTCTTGCCTGAAGAATTCCATGGACAGAGGAGCCAGGTGGGCTACATCTCAAAGAGTTGGGCATGATTGAACAACTAACAGACACATAGGAATGCAAATAAATTTTATTAGTGGAAATGTGATTTATTCTTTTCCTATGAAAGTGAAAGTCGCTCAATCATGTCTGACTCTTTGTGACCCCATGGACTACACAGACCTTGGAATTCTCCAGGCCAGAATACTGGAGTGGGCATCCTTTTCCTTCTCCAGGGGATCTTCCCAACCCAGGGATTGAACCCAGGTCTCCTGCATTGCAGGCAGATTCTTTACCAGCTGAGCCACATGGGAAGCCCAAGAATACTGGAGTGGGTGGCCTATCCTTTCTCTAGGGTATCTTCCTGACCCAGGAATTGAACCAGGGTCTCCTGCATTGCAGGCAGATTCTCTACCAACTGAGCTATCAGGGAAGCCTTTTTTCCTATGGGTATTAACCAATTTTGAATCTGTTTGTGCATTCATGTCAGCATTCCTGATGGTTGCAACATCATACTGGTTCCTTCATTTATTAACAAGCTAAATAAATTCTTGATATATTTTAATTTTATGTTTGCATGAGAGTCATGATTTTGCTTTTTATTTTTTGACCAGAATGGAATCTTTACTTTCACAACTGTATAAATCTGATCCAAATGTGTCCACCACTACTTTCTCCAAAAGAAACATGCTATAAATGAGCAAACTACATCTGCTCACTGAGTGAATGATCATCTTGGCTGTCTTGTTGGGTTTAATTAAGAGACCATTCATAGCAATACATTTATAGTAGAAAGTGTAGTATCATGTTTAGCTTTTGCACATACATGCGCACTTCTGGCCCATGATTCAAAAGATTCTCGACCATAGGCAGAACACTCGATGACATAAATCAAAGCAGGATCCTCTATGACCCACCTCCTAGAGTAATGGAAATAAAAACAAAAGTAAACAAGTGGGACCTGATTAAACTTAAAAGCTTTTGCACAGCAAAGGAAACTATAAGCGAGGTGAAAAGACAGCCCTCAGAATGGGAGAAAATAATAGCAAATGAAACAACTGACAAGGGATTAATTTCCAAAATATGCAAGCAGCTCATACAACTTAATACCAGAAAAACAAACAACCCAATCAAAAAGTGGGAAAAAGACCTAAACAGACATTTCTCCAAAGAAGACATACAGATGGCTAACAAACACATGAAAAGATGCTCAACATTGCTCATTATTAGAGAAATGCAGCTCAAAACTACAATGAGATATCACCTCATATCAGTCAGAATGGCCCTCATCAAAAAGTCTACGAACAATAAATGCTAGAAAAGGTGTGGAGAAAAGGGAACACTCTTGCACTGTTGGTGGGAATGTAAATTGATACAGCCACTATGGAAGATGGTATGGAGAGTCCTTAAAAAGCTAGAAATAAAACCACCAGATGACCCAGCAATCCCACTCCTAGGCATATACCCTGAGGAAAACAAAATTGAAAGAAACACATGTATCCCATTATTCATTGCAGCACTATTTACGATAGCTAGAACACGAAAGCAACCTAGATGTCCATCAACAGATGAATGGATAAAGATGTTGTGGTATATATACCCAATGGACTATTACTTAGCCATAAAAAGGAACACATTTGAGTCAGTTCTAATGAGGTGGATGAACCTAGAACCTATTATACAGGGTGAAGTAAGTCAGAAAGAGAAAGATAAATACTGTATTCTAACACATATATACAGAATCTAGAAAAATGGTACTGAAGAATTTATTTACAGGGCAACAATGGAGAAATAGACTTAGAGAATAGATTTACAGACATGGGGACAGGGAAGGAGAAGGTGAGATGTATAGAAAGTGTAACATGGAAACTTACATTACCATATGTAAAATAGATAGCCAAGGGGAGTTTGCTGTATGGCTCAGGAAACTCAAATAGGGGCTCTGTATCAACCTAGAGGGGTGGGATGGGAAGGGAAATGGGAGGGAGTTTCAAAAGGGAGGGGATATATGTATACTTATGGCTGATTCGTGTTGAGGTTTGATAGAAAACAGCAAAATTCTGTAAAGCAATTATCGTTCAATTAAAAATAAATTCATTAAAAAAGATTCTTGACCTTAAACTGTTAAGCTGGGCTTGATTTTACCTTTAAAAAAATAATCTTGTAACATATGCTCTGGTGAACTGGAAATTTCTAGAGCTATATTAACTTACTTTTTAAAGTTTTTAAAATATGGATCATTTTTAAAGTCTTCGTTGAATTTTTTGCAGTCTCCCCAACCAGGGATCCAACCTACACCCCCTGCACTGGAAGGAGAAGTTTTATCACTGGACTACTAGGGAAGTCCCTGTGTGTGTGATGATTGTTAGCCACTTAGTCGTGTCTGACTCTTTGCAACCCCATGGACTGTAGCCCACCAGGCTCCTCCATTCAACGGATTTCCTAGGCAAGGACACTGGAGTTGGTTGCCATTTCCTCCTCCAGGAGATCTTCCTGACCCAGGAATTGAACCCGGGTCTCCCACATTGCAGGCAGACTCTTTACCATCTGAGCCACCAGGGAAGCCCTAACTTATTTTAAATCTATGTTTGATGATGAAACAACTTCCCTGGTGGCTCATCAGTTAAGAAACCACTTGCACCCTGCCAGTGCAGGAAAAGTGGGTTCAATCCACGAGTTGAGAAAATCCCCTGGAGAAGGAAATGACAAGCCACTCCAACATTCTTGCCTGGAAAATCCCCTGGACAGAGGAGCCTGGTGGGCTACAGTCCATGGGGTCGCAAGAGTTGGATATGACTGAGCAACTAAACTATCACCACCACCACCATGATGATGGAGATCTTAGGTATCACCCACAAACAGCGGGGGAAATAGTTTGTAGAACAGTAAATAGTAGTTACCCTGTATTACTTCTCCAGTCATATCATCTAGGTATTAAGTGTTCATACGTATTTCCTTTGGCTTTATGTTTGCACAGGAAGATTTTCCATTGGGAATAAATTCTTCTGACTTTTCCAATCCTTTATTCAGGCCTCACTAAAGGAAGTGACGTAACTTTCTGATGGGGAGACTGGCAGAAAAATTTAGACAAATTTTAGAAGTAACATAATTCCTTTTTCCTGGTGCTCTTCAGGATTAGCTGCTTTCATCTTGCTGCTGATAAGTTGCTTCAGTCGTGTCTGACTCTGTGTGATCCCAGACATGGCAGCCCCCCAGGCTCCCCTGACCCTGGGATTCTCCAGGCAAGAACACTGGAGTGGGTTGCCATTTCCTTCTCCAATGCATGAAAGTGAAAAGTGAAAATGAAGTCGCTCAGTCGTGTCCAAGTCTTCGAGACCCCATGGACTGCAGCCTACCAGGCTCCTTTGCCCATGGGATTTTCCAGGCAGGAGTACTGGAGTGGGTTGCTGTTGCTTTCTCCAGCTTTCATCTTAAAGACTTTATGGGGGTAAGTGCTAAAAACGAGAGGATTACCATTTATCTGCATTGTCAGTGAATCCACTGAACTAACAATCCTAGAGCTCCATTTCCAAAGAGATTTGTCAATAATAAAACTTGATATGTTGAGTTCCTTTGCTTATATCTATCTGTCAAATGGTTTAGAACATGGATGAGGAAAAGGAGAGCTCTATTATTAGTCTCTCAAAACCTAGACCCAAGAAAAGGAGCTGCTCTCTCAGACTTCCATATATAAAGACATAATTTGCTTTTGGCTTACTTTAATGCCAATTAATAAGATATGTTCCAAGAATGCCTGAATAGAAATTGAAGTGAATTCAGAATAAATTTATACAACTGAGCTACCTTGTGGAACAGAAATATCTATTTTAATATCTAGTTAAGCCTTAACTATTCACTTGTAGAAGACAAAGCTTTGTTCTATTTATATTGCATTGGAAAATGTCTAAAAGGCTTTTTCTTTTTCTGGACTGTGATTTATGTTATGGGGTGTGTCCAATGCCCTGTATTTGTTGTTATTGTTGCCCTGTACACCTTCTGTAATCACAGGGACTTTTTTGCTCACTGCGGTAAGTTAGGGTTAGGCAAGTTGCAGATTTTCTTAATATAGTTGCAGACATTTGAAGAATACTAGATAAAACAACCGGAGAAGGCAATGGCACCCCACTCCAGTACTCTTGCCGGGAGAATCCCATGGATGGAGGAGCCTGGTGGGCTGCAGTCCATGGGGTCGCTAAGAGTCGGGCATGACTGGGTGACTTCCCTTACTTTTCACTTTCATGCATTGGAGAAGGAAATGGCAACCCACTCCAGTATTCTTGCCTGGAGAATCACAGGGACGGGTGGGCTGCCGTCTCTGGGGTCACAAGGAGTCGGACACGACTGAAGCGACTTAGCAGCAGCAGCAGCAGCAGATAAAACAACCAGAGACTGATACCATGAAGAGTCTCCAGTGGTTATACGTCATACTTTATATCCTACAGAAATGATTATATGATTTTTCTCATGTAGTATTTTTTAAGCTTCTATGTTAGACTTGTCTACTTAGTCCAATAAAACATTTACCAGGGAATTGTTCCAATTTTACATGCAGCACATATATGAGAATAATAGACATAGCTAGTATCACTGATTTTGTAATATAAAAGTACGGTTATTTGAAATGTGCAGTGCAAATTACTGATTCCATGAATCCCCAGAGAGACTGTCAAGTAGCCTGTTGATAAAGGAAATCCAAGTTATCTATTACTTCAGTAAAGGAGACTTCTACCTTGGGAATATTTGTAGCTTTTTAGAAGACAAGGGGTAGATGGAACATTTATAAGATTTTGAGGGTTCTGGTTAAAGGCACATCTGTAAGTGTGGGGTAGGGGGCTGACTGGACTCAGGAGAGTTTGTAACAAAATGGCTTAGGATTGATAGATGAAGTGAGGCGAGCATTTTAAAGTGAATCTTGAAGAGTAGACAGTCAATTGGGGAACCTCATGGAGTCATCCAGTGTCCTGAGTAGGAGCTTTTACTCTGGAAAGGACTAGTTGAATAATCTATTAATGGAACAAATAGATTTTTGAAAGTTTCTCCAAAAAGTGATTGGGTAAGTTATTTGCAACTTCATCTTCCTGGGCAAGAGATTACTGGAATAGTAAAGTCTTGTTAGAGCAGGCATTTGAATTATAAAGCCATTTTGATGTAAACAGTATGCTGTGTGATGACAGATAATTTAAGTTCTACAGTAAGTTTTTGCAATGTAATTTTCAGTAACATTAATTTTTTTTGTCATTTGTTTATTGTCTCAGGATATAAATAAAATGTATTGGAAAGGGCAATTTAGAAACTATAATTTAGTATTTTAGAGCTAAAAGAAATGGAAACAATAGAAAATTTGGACTTATTAAATGGCAGAATAATCCTGAAAAAGTGAAATGCAGACAGATTTTAGATAGAATTGTTTTGCTAGTTATTTTCCTTGGAAGTAATATGTAGTCTGTCTTTGTCTTTGATTTGTAATGTTTCCAAAATAGATATATTATATCTTTTTTGGTCAACTTTTATTGTATCTTCCTCATAGCAAACATCTTTATGGACAGTAAGTTTATCTATATATTTTTAAAATTTATGTTTCCTGGTTGAGAGTTAGCATCAATAGGTGACATCAGTAATGCTTCTGTAAATTTACAATTGGTATTTTGGCAAGTCATTTGGTTTTGAATATGTTTCATCTAGTTCTGTCAAACCCATCAATGAATTTGATTGAATTTATTAACTGACTATTTCAGTGTCATGTAGATAGCTTTGGTGTAAGTAGAAATCAAAACACTAAATATCTCAGAGGAGTGAAACAGTGATCATTCCTTTTGTGATCCTTAGAAGAAGTTGTGCCATTGGAATGATTTTATCCATGATTTTGAATATCACACTAGGAATTCCACAGCAGGTGTATCTGGCTTGTGGTTTCTGTTTCTTCTTTCCCTTTTAAAATTTCACATTGAAAGTTCTTATTTCTTTCCTCTCATTTTATTGAGTAGGTAGCATAAGAACTCAGATCTTCACTTCCTTTTTTAACAGGGGAAAAGAAACATTTTTAAAGGTGAACAAATTTAATAAAAAAATATATACCACATGCTATGTTGCCTGTTTAATATTATAATATTCATCATTTTCATTTATGGTTTCCAATTCCTACCTTTAAGATGCTAAGAAATATAACTATGTAAAAATAACCCTAGGGATAAAATATATTGCTTCTTGTGTATATATATATCATGAGCTGTCTGGGGACTTGAGCTGAGTTATAATACGGAGGAATAAGTTTAGGAATTATTTAGGAGCTGAATTTCAATACAGAGGAATAAGTTTAGGAATTGCTTAGGAATAAGGCCTAAACAAAAGTTCATATTACATTCTCAGAAGACCAAGTACATTGTAAAGAATAGACTCAGTGTTCATATCTTTGTGTGTCAACCTTTCTTGTGTTGTGTGTGCATGCTAAGTTGACTTCAGGAGTGTCCAACTCTTTGTGACCTTATGCACTGTATCCCTTCAGACTCCTCTGTCCATGGGGTTCTCCAGGCAAGAATACTGGAGTGGGTTGCCATGCCCTCTTCCAGGGGATCTTCCCAACCCACAGATGGAAGCTTATGCAGATGTCCCCTGCATTGGCAGGCAGATTCTTTACCATTCCTCAGAATGGGATTATTTGTTTTCAAATCAATCAAGTGGAATAAAAACAGAGTAAGAGACTCTGAAGAGGAACCACATGTAGCTTTCAGGTGCATCAAATCTTGTAATAATGATTCTTGGTCATGAAACTTCAGTTAATCCAAAGCTCAGGATCCTAAAATGTGGATCAGGAAGGGAGCTCATGGCGGAAAGAAATTGGTTCACCTAGCAGATGGCTTAAACATAGCAGAAGGAAGGGAGTTTCAAAAGGGAGAGGATATATGTATACCTGTGGCTGATTCATGTTGAGGTTTGACAGAAAACAGCAAAATTCTGTAAAGCAATTATCCTTCAATAAAAAAATAAATTAATTAAAAAGAAATAGCTGAGCTTGTCTAATGCATGGTCAATTTGTAAGGTCCATACTGTTACCAAAACAAATGGATGAGTTTTTCCTTCTTTTATTCCCAGGCTCCTGTTATGGGACACTGTTTTCCTTTTCAAGACTCATTTTGAATTTTTTGGGGACCATGTGTTGGAACTAATCACATGAGATGCATTCGTGCTCAGCCGCTCAGTTCAGTTCAGTCGCTCAGTCGTGTCTGACTCTTTGCGACCCCATGAATCGCAGCACGCCAGGCCTCCCTGTCCATCACCAACTCCTGGAGTTCACTCAGACTCACGTCCATCGAGTCAGTGATGCCATCCAGCCATCTCATCCTCTGTCGTCCCCTTCTCCTCCTGCCCCCAATCCCTCCCAGCATCAGAATCTTTTCCAATGAGTCAACTCTTCACATGAGGTGGCCAAAGTACTGGAGTTTCAGCTTTAGCATCATTCCTTCCAAAGAAATCCCAGGGCTGATCTCCTTCAGAATGGACTGGTTGGATCTCCTTGCAGTCCAAGGGACTCTCAAGAGTCTTCTCCAACACCACACTTCAAATGCATCAATTCTTCAGCGCTCAGCCTTCTTCACAGTCCAACTCTCACATCCATACATGACCACTGGAAAAACCATAGCCTTGACTAGCCAGACCTTAGTTGGCAAAGTAATGTCTCTGCTTTTCAATATGCTATCTAGGTTGGTCATAACTTTCCTTCCAAGGAGTAAGCGTCTTTTAATTTCATGGCTGCAGTCACCATCTGTAGTGATTTTGGAGCCCCCCAAATTAAAGTCTGACACTGTTTCCACTGTTTCCCCATCTATTTCCCATGAAGTGATGGGGCCAGATGCCATGATCTTAGTTTTCTGAATGTTGAGCTTTAAGCCAACTTTTTCACTCTCCACTTTCACTTTCATCAAGAGGCTTTTTAGTTCCTCTTCACTTTCTGCCATAAGGATGGTGTCATCTGCATATCTGAGGTTATTGATATTTCTCCCGGCAATCTTGATTCCAGCTTGTGCTTCTTCCAGTCCAGCGTTTCTCATGATGTACTCTGCATAGAAGTTAAATATATGTCACCCTGCTGGTGACAATATACAGCCTTGACGTACTCCTTTTCCTATTTGGAACTAGTCTGTGGTTCCATGTCCAATTCTGACCTGCATACAAATTTCTCAAGAGGCAGGTCAGGTGGTCTGGTATTCCCATCTCTTTCAGAATTTTCCACAGTTTCTTGTGATCCACACAGTCAAAGGCTTTGGCATAGTCAATAAAGCAGAAGTAGATGTTTTTCTGGAACTCTCTTGCTTTTTCGATGATCCAGTGGATGTTGGCAATTTGATCTCTGGTTCCTGTGCCTTTTTGCTCAGTCATATCCAACTCTTTGTAGCCCACCAGGCTCCTCTGTCCAGGGGATTTCCCAGGCAAGAATACTGCCATGGGTAGCCATTCCCTTCTCCAGAGGATCTTCCTGACCCAGGGATTGAACCGTGTCTCTTGATCTCCTACACTGGCAGGTGGATTCCTTACCACTGAGACACCAATGCTTCCCCAACCATAAATGACAGTTCTCTTAAAATAATCCATATGAATTTATCCTTAGTAGTTTTTTGAAGACTTATAATTTGCTCTTTTTCTCTCTGATTATGGTGTATGCATACATTTGGTTGCTGTATGGTTCATAAGTGAATATATTAAAACATTTAATTTACCAGTCTCTAAATAAATTAGGCCAGATATGCATGTTATCTTGTCCCACAACACTATAAAAGATAATCACTTAATTTTCCATTTTTGTTTTAAATTAGGAGAAACAAGTGAAAGATAGATACAGAGCTGGTGAATAATGTGCAACCTCCATTTAGTCAGTCAAGGAATTTTTGGACTTTGTGTGCAAGTCCTAACAGATATCATGACATAGATACTCTGAATCAGGAAGTAGATTTCATTATAAATTAATACTTTTTAAAATCTCAGTTTCCATTTTGATTGTCTGTCCTATTTCATTCTGCATATCAACAGATCTTGTGTATTTGTATGCAAACCTTGAGTTAAAATCCTTTTCCTATTCCACAAACTAAACTTACTTATAGGGAGTTTAAACTAAATAACTGATTCTGCTAAAACAAGCTTATACTTTATTATAGTTTTATAATAGTTTTGTTTTCCACATGTGACAGGATATATGGGGATAATTTGACAATAAAGAAGATATAGAAACAGTTGAGTCTGTAACAAAGAGGGAAATATAGAAAATAATTTTATAAATATGAGATAAAATCTTTTAAAAATAATTTTATTTTTAATTAATTTTTATTGGAGTATGGTTGATTTGTAATGTTTAAAAGCAACTTTAAATGAATAAATAAAAATAATCCAAGAGTCTGTTTTTATTTTTTAAATTTTTTCCAGTTTTATTGATAGATACAATTTTATTGATATATAAAGACTGACATAGCGTATACGTTCAAACTTGACAACATAATGATTTGATATATGTCTATATTGTGAAATGCTTACCACAATAAATTTAGTTAACATCTATGACCTCATGGGGGCTTCCCAGGTGGTGTAGTAGTAAAGACTCAGCCTGCAATGCAGGAGACATGGGTTTCATTCCTGGGTCTGGAAAAATTCCTGGAGAAGGAAATGGCAACCCACTCCAGTATTCTTGCCTGGGAATTCCCATAGACAGAGGAGAGCTGGCGGGCTACAGTCCATGGAGTCACAAAGAGTAGGACATGACTTAGTGACTAAACAACAACAATGACCTCATAGAGCTACAAAGTAATTTTGGTATTAATTGTAGTCTGATTTCACTTGGAGGGGAGAGGGGATGGAGGGGTAAGACGTATGTCTGGACTGACCATCTGAACTCAAACCAGGCCCTTTGTTTCTTGGGAAGGCTACTTCTGGACCCAATATAGTCAATGCTGGCAATCCTTCTAACTTAGCTGCCCTTGGTGTGGGGAAATGGCTCACTTCCTTGAGTAATAATTTCACCCATGAACAATGCATGTTTTTAAGACACCAATAAGGGGGAAGAAAGAATAAGGGTCAGTTATTTTTAGCCGTGGTGCACAATGAAATTCCCTGAGGAGCTTTAAAAATGATCACTGCCTTAGTATCCTCCTCAGAGATTATGGTTTAATTGATTTGGGGTATGTTCTGGGCACCAGGATTTTTAGCAGCTCCCCAAGTGACACTGATCGACAGCCAAGATTGAGAAAGACTGGTTAGATGTAGACCTGTTCAACTGTGTGAGATTGACGGCTTATGTATTTTCATATGATGATTCTTTTATTGAGAAAGAACTTGAGCTAGGGTAAATAAGCTAATTTACAAACCAGACCACTGGAATTAAAACAAAACAAATCAAAAAACCCCAACAAATTTAGAGTATCCCTATAAATGACCCTCAACTCCTCCTCTATGTTTGAATCATCCAGTGCGTGCTAAGTCACTTCATATATGTCCAACTCTTTGGGACCCCATGAGCTGTAGCTCGCCAAGCTTCTCTGTCCACGCGGTTCTCCAGGCAAGAATACTGGAGTGGGTTGTCATTTCCTCCTCCAGGGGATCTTCCCAACCCAGGGATTGAACCCGCATCTCTTATGGCTCCTGCATCACATGCAGATTCTTTACTGCTGAGCCACTGGAGAAGCCTCTTGAATCATTTCAGAGAACATTTAAAATACTCTAGGACCTGGCCCCCACCCTTAGATCTGGCTGAATTGGCCCCAGACATCCAGTATTGTTGAAACAGAAGATTCTAATGAGCAGCTAGGCTTGAGAACTGCTGAAACAAACTGCAGTACTCAAATAGATGCTACCAAGCACCTGAGATAAACATTTTACCTCATTCAGACATGAAATGGAGAGGTGTGTGTGTATGCAGTCTAAGTCACCTCAGTCATGTCTGACTGCGATGCCATGGACATCTGTCCACTAAGTTCTGCCTTAAGACCTAATAAAAGGGAGCTGAGTTGCCATCCAGGTAAGAATACTGGAGTGGGTTGCCATTTGCTACTCCAGGGAATCTTCCCACCCCAGGAATAAAACCTGTGTCTCTTATGTCTCCTGTATTGGCAGGCTGGTTCTCTACCAGCCACCTCACTAGCGCCACCTGGGAAGCCCAAATGGAGTGGTTCCTGGCAGCAAATTCAAGGGGAAAACATGTTACATGGCTTCCATTTTCTGGTTGAAGTATACTAAACTCTTCTTTATTTTTTTTTAAATTATTATTATTGTTTTTTTCTTTTTATTTTAATTGGAGGCTGATTACTTTATAATATTTAGAAGTGACGTATTTCTGGAGTAAAATTTAAGGTTGAATTTTCCTGGATTGACCCTTGTGTAAAGTTCTGAGCAGTGATTTATGGCTCTAATCAAAGTATTTCAATAGACACATATTATATGCCATGATGCCCAAATGAATACTTCTTATAAAGACTTGTTAGAGATGCAGAGGGTCAGTTCAGTTCAAGTCATTCTCTCAGTTGTGTCTGACTCTTTGCGACCCCATGGACTGCAGAAAGCCAGGCTTCCCTGTATAACACCAACTCCTGGAGCTTGCTCAAACTCATGTCCATAGAGTCGGTGATGCCGTCCAACCATCTCATCCTCTGTAATCCCCTTCTCCTCCTGCCTTCAATCTATCCAAGCATCAGGGTCTTTACCAGTGAGTCAGTTCTTTGCATCAGGTGGCCAAAGTATTGGAGTTTCAGCTTCAGTGTCAGTCCTTCCAATGAATATTTAGGACTGGATGGACTGGTTGGATCTCCTTGCATTCCAAGGGACTCTCAAGAGTCTTCTCCAACAGCACAATTTAATAGAAGCATCAATTCTTTGGCACTCAGCTTTCAGCTAAAATGGGTCTGTGAAGGAGATTTTGGCTAGGTAAAGAAGCAAGGAGACCTGAGAGAGGAAAGTCACTTATTATTAACCTAATTTATTAATAGATATAACTCAGTTACCCCATTAGAATTAGTTTGCATCTCTGGCTCGAGGAATCATTGAGTGGCCAGGAATATTCCTGAAGCCTGATTTGCACAGGTGTCTCAGCCTTCCGTGAAAAGGTAATATGAAGATCTATCTCAGCTTTGGCCTAGTTCCTTAGTTATCTTAAGTGACTTGCCTGGGGGTCATCCTGATAAAAGTTGAGGAAGCAACTTGAAGAGAAAAGGCTACTTGGAGACTTGAGGGCTAAGGACCTGAGTTCTGCCTTAAGACCTAAATAAAAGGGAGCTGAGTTACCATCCAAAAGTGTGACACTAAACCTCTCTGCAGCACATGTGCACCAGAGCATGTGGATCTTGTAGCTAATGTAGAGTACCTGCTCTATGAGTACCAGAAGGAGAATTCAGTCATGAATGAGCTCCCAATCAGCCCTTGAGAAAGGTTCAAAATATCTGAGTTGAGGCAGACTCTCACACATGTATGCTGACATCATTAAGGTCCTCCAGTTCTGTCCCTAAACACCCCTCTTTGTTGCCTAGTTACAGTTGGTTCATCTTTGTTCATCAGTTTGAGTCCTCCTTGAATTTTGGGGTTAGGGGCACCTAACCCCACTGGACTTCATTGTAGGAAACTGTTAATGAAGAATAAGAAAAAGAAATCAATAATTTCCACCACTGTGGGGATTCATATTCTGAGTCCTCTTCTTTCTAGCTAAAAGTTTGTAAAGGTGAGTTATTTAACTCTTTTTTCACTCATCAACAAAGTGAAGATAATTATATGAAATTGGTCATGTTGGTATAAGAACTAAATGAGATAATGCTTGCCCAGGTCATTATATAGTTCCTGACACAAAGCAATTCATTTGATAAAAATTAACTATTTTTGTGGTCATCACTCATGATGACTATCATCATCATGCCCTGAGTGAAATACAAAGTTTTCCCAGGTAGGCAAGACAATAAGATAGATATCTATTTCTGGAGTGTCAATTTTACTATAAGACTGAAGAGTTGGATTGGAGAGAGAAACGTTTTTTATTAAAACAAATATCAACATACTTTGAAATAAATTTCAAAAATCCCAAGGATATTTAGGCTAAAATATGAGTAATCTGTGCTCGCAAAAAGTCATAAATCTGTGCAACTTAATGTAAGTCTCAAGACCTCAGAGGTCACACATCCGCTCTTTTCTGCCGTCAATGGAAATTTTCTGGAAATTTTGGAAAGTGTGATGGTGTAGCAGAACTCTATGATCAGCTGCATCTTAAGTAGTTCCTTTCCCTAGAAGAGTTAAACATCACTGCAATTCCCACTGGACTTTATACTGCACTGTGAGTTCCCAGTGAATGTGGGGTTGGTGTGGTGCTTGAGGAATCAACTCAAGAGGCAAATGAACAAATAGGCACACACACACATACACACAAAACCCTGGATGCTGTAGGGAGACAGGTGCTGAAGTTCTAAGAACAGCTGGGAGAAGGAAGATACCACCTAGTCCTGGTGCTGACTGCGAGGGCAGCATCTCTTACCTGATGCCCAGGGTTGCTTCATGAAGCAGCATACAGAGTTAATCCTGAGTACTGGGACTTCCGGATTCTCCATGCCTCTCTGTTACCTCAGCATGAGTCTCCTGAAAGAAATGTGTGTGTGTGTGTGTGTTTGCCCACATGCACACACACACGCCCAAGGGAGAGAACCAGGAAAAAGTTAAAATTAGATTGGGATTCGTGAGAAGTGATATTTTTTCTTAATCATCATCGAGAAGAACTAACAGCATGTGCGGTGCATCCCAGTGGGACTGAGTGCCTGGGAATCAGAGGGGACCCTGGGACACAGTGAAAGGGGATAATAGGAAGTAGGCAAGCAGTGTTGGTGTCCAAGGCAAGAGGGCTTAAGGAAGGACTAACGGAAGCCAGAATTAGCCATCTCTCTCAACTCTCATGTATTATTCAGATTCTTTTGAGTCAAAATGGAAGACTTAATAAAAATCAGAATTTGCCTCCATGATATTTTGTGGACTTTAATTTTTTTCAGATATTTGGTGGAATTGAATCGTATTAATACTTCCTAATTTGATAGAGTAGGTATCCCGTGTAGACTGAAGGAGGGCCACATTGCACGTGCGTGCTCAGTTACTTCCCTGAGTGGATGTCAAATTTAATCCTTTAGTTGTAACCTATAGGAGGATCTCATTCCTGTTGGGTTTGGTTTGAAGTGGAGCTTTCAGGTGGGGCCAGTGCATCAGAAATTTGCACTTCTTAAGTACTTGAAATCATGCATGATATAGTCTTTTAAAAACACTGATGTAGCAGGAGCTGGTTCAAAGGACTCATATGCCTCTTTTGAGTGCTGCTATTCAAGCAGTTACATTTTTAGTTGTTTATGGCATCAGAATATGGATTATGAGACTATTATAATATATAATACAGTAGAAAATACATATATATGTATATGCATTGAAGATGCATATATAAGGATTCAAGTTGCATTTTCTTACTTATATTGGCAAGAGAACCTAGTAATAAAGAGGTTAAAACCTTGTTTTAAGTTTAGTTACATAAAGTGGATTAAAGTTTTATAATTTTTCTAAAATTGAATGGAAAAAATTAAAGTCCACAAAATATCACCAAGGCAAATTCTGATTTTTATTAAGCTTTGCTTTTTTGACTCAAAAGAATCTGAATAATATCCTGTTATAACAGGGGATTGCAATGAATGTCTGAAATGAAGCAGGTAAACAGTTTTGGCTCAAGTATACTTAAGGCAGCTAGACGAAATATGAAATCCTGTAGCCTAAAGCTTAAAGTGCGGGTCTCCTAATAGGAAACATATAACTAATAATTTCATCCAAAATCAGAATACACTGAAACTTGATAGAAAAAAAGGATAAAAATGTTTTCACAGGAAAGGGGATATTGCAAGGAAACTTCTGTTTTACCTCATTTTCAGCAACTTTTCTCACTGAGTCACTGTCATAAGAGCTTGAGGCCAGCTCCTCTGACATCATTCTCCTTTTTATATTTTATATATGATGCAGACTAGTCAAACAGATTACAACTCAATTTGTTTGAATCAGGCTGCTATGACAGATTAATCATGCTGAGTAATAGACTTGAATTCTTAAACCAGTGACGCTAATGCTTATCATTGCATCTGACAAATTGGCTTATTTCCATTAATGATTGAAGAAAGAGTGGACTTAAAGCCATAATGCTGTAAAATGGGCTCATAAAGAATTTGAAGTTAGACAAAATGCGTTAAAATGTTTTACCTTCTCAAAATACAATTTAAAATTTCCATGTGAACATCTTTTTGGGGGTTGAAGGGGGTATATGTGGATAGTTAGCATTATCTGTCTCTTTTCATTCAGAAGGTTGGTAGATCTTTGTGGGAATTATTCTTTTGCAGATTTTCAAGAGTCATAATCTTTAAGAATCGGTACCTGGAATATCCTATGAGCCCACATGCTGTGCTTGCTCCTAGATAGTTTGTTTAGGATTTGTCCCCTACGTTAGTCAATGTCTCTTAAATATATTCCACATGAAAAATTTCCTATAATTTAGGCCCCATGGAAACTTTTTTCTTGATTAAAATCTTTTTCTTTTCTGATTTTGGAAAATGATGTTTTGACATGTCAGCCTGCTCATAAAAAATTCATAGAAAAGATATATGAATAAATCTGGATTTATTTTTCATCTTTTTCATATATTTGATATATTCTTAAATCTAAATGATCAACTTCTTTAACCTGCCTTCTATGTTTTGGACTACCTCAAATCTCATATGGAAATAAAGTTGCTGTAAGTAGAATATCCATGACTTTTGGAATTCATGTCAAAGCGTTGCTGGGTTATCCCAAATTTTTAACTCTATTTAATCAAGACATAGTAAAGCTTTAGTGTTTTTACAAATAAATAAGTATTTATAGGAATAAGACCTTTTAGTATTTGCTGTCCTCAAAGAAGTTTGTAGGATAACCAGGCTGGGCCAAGTCATATTCTTACTATACCTTTTCTCTGTCACAACAAAACTCAATAAACTCACCAATGTTAAGTATTATATTCTTTCTAACAATGGTGCCTTATTACAAGGAAATTCTAGGGACAACATCTATATTCACAGTCTAACACACACCCTAAGTATATCTTCGCAGACTAGTGAAGAAGTTACTTTAAGATTCAAGGGTTTTAACTTCTCCAGTTATCTGCATAGGCTGTTTTCTGTCTGATACTTTTATTTGGTAACTTAATTAAATGGGTCTCCAGAGGTTCATAGCAATGCAAATGATTCCTGCTTATGGCAACACAAATGAATATTGTCTGGTAGAGGAGATATGATTTTTAATATCTTTAATTTCTGCTGGGCCCTCTTTGCTATTTGAGAGGTCTTTTTTTAAAAAAAAGTTTTTATTGAATTTATTACAATCTTGCATCTGTTTTATGCTTTAATTTTTTTGGCTGTGAGGCATGTGGGATCTTAGGTCCTAGATCGTGAATCGAACCACCACCCTCTGCATTGAAAGACAAAGTCTTAACCACTGGACCACCAAGGAAGTCCCTGAAAGATGTTATATTCAATGTCAACTCATAACTCCTGGAGTCAATGTGAATGCCGGAAAAGCTGGTCTGAGAGTAGTTAAGACCAGCTCCAAGTCCTGGTGGCTCAGTGGAAAAGAATCTGCCAGCAATGAAGGAAACTGCCAGCAAGGCAGGAGATGTGGATTCGATCCCTGGGTCAGGAAGATCCTCTGGAGAAGGAAATGGCAACCCATTCCAATATCCTTGCCGGGGAAATCCCATGGACAGAGGAGTCCGATAGGCTACAGTTCATAGGGTCACAAGAGACAGACATGACTTAGCGACTAAACCACCATCTCTAAGTCAATCAGTGGAGACTGGAAGTAATGATGGGTGGAGAAAGAGGCTGCTTTCTGATAGACTATGACTGCCTCTTTGCTGTGTCTGTTTAATCTCCTGCAATGGTGAACATGCTGAAGAGCCAGCCTTCTGGAAGAGGACAGTGATGTTATCTCCCAGGCAAAGTTGAAAAGAGAATAAACAACAGATTCCTCTTCATTAAAGTACGTCACCCAGCAGATTTTTTGCCCGTAAGAGTTTACCAGAGAAAATCTGGAACCACTAAACTCTACTTACTCAATCAGGACCATGTAATCATAACATTTAGCTCTTTGGAAGACAGAAGAAACAAGGTGAGGAATAATTTAAATCAGCCAAAGTCCCTCTAAGTGACAGATGCACCATTCAGTCCAGAAGTCAGTAGTGTTGGTCAGTTTTTAAGTCTGTAACTCAGTTAAGTTTGATAAACATGAAAATACTATGTTTTCTCCAGTTGTATGAGAAAGGAGATAAGCTGAATTTTCTCAGGCATTTCTCATTCTTTCAAAGGCTCCCTAAGATATAATGAAAATCCTGGGAAAGTAGTGACTATACTAAAAAAAAACATGACACATTGTTAGGCTCTTTGACAAAATTATTTCTGTGATTATTCGTCCTTTTGTTTGAGAATAAACAAATAATCAAGAAATACTTTAGAGAGAACTGTTAGATACATTTAAGGCTTCCCAAGTGGCTCAGTGGTAAAGAACCCATTTGCCAGTGCAGGAGATGTAGGAGACGTGGGTTCTATCCCAGTGTCGGGAAGATCCCCTGGAGGAGGAAACAGCAACCCACTCCAGTATTCTTGCCTGGGAAATCCCATGGACAGAGGAGCCTGGTAAGCCACACTCCATGAGTTCACAAAGAGTCAGACACAACTGAGCATGCACGCATGTTAGATACAGTAACCTTGGAGATTTTCAGAGAAAATCAAGGGCAGATTCTTCCAGACCAGTTAGACTGACTTCATGAAGTGCTTAGCAAATGAGAAGTTTTTGGAAAAGTGAACTTGAAAGTCTGGTTGATAGATGGCTCTTTGTTGCCTCTCCTTCCCTGGTAAACTTTCAACTATCTGCTCTGTTGTCTCATAAGATTTAAATATTCTTTTGATGGAAACAGATAAAACATTGAAATGAATAGATGAAAGGCAGAACTCTGTTACCTGCAGCTCCAAAGGAGAGAAGGCTGTTCAGCAGGGCAATCTCAGGGGTTGCAACTGGGTAAGAGTTAGCTGGAGCTATGGGGAGAAATTATTAGTGCAAGGGGTTGAGGTTATCTTGGATTCTGGGCTCCCCATGAACTGGCTAATTTGAATAGTTTCAAGTCCAGGACAGAGGGGCTGTTCCTGGTTGTCGTGTATCTGGCCCTGGTGATTAGGGCTGTCTTCTTCTAGTAGCCCCAAGTGTGAAAGCCTAGAAGGGACATGGTTGGAGACTTAATCAATTGTTCAAAGAAAGAGAACTGATGGGCCTCTAACTAGCCAGGACATCAATAGCCAGGTCAAGATAGTGTTTTAAAACCCAACTATATTCCATTCATACCCACCATTGTGCTTGGACTTCAGAGGACTTATGGTGTAGAGCAGATGAGTGAGAAGATGTGCTGTTGTTGAAGAAACATCCTCCAGAAGAGGAGGACGATTTCTGAGGATCAAATTCCCAGGTGTATACAATAGTTGTGCAAGGTGCCTAATAAGGAGAAAAAAAGGTATCGTAATTACTTCTGGCTTGGAAATTCTGGGTGAGCTTCTGCAGTCTAAATTCCTCTATAGACTTTACTAGTTCCATGTGAATGTCTGCTTCTTACTCAAAAAAAAAAAACCTTTATGGAGATGTAATTTACATAAAATTTATCTGATTTAAATATACAATTTAATGATTTTTTAGTAAAGTTACAGAATTTTGTAACCATTGCCACAATCCATTTTTAGAACACTCTCATTATGCAAGAAAGAACCCTGTGTCTATGTGCCATCCATCTCCTTTCCCAACCCCAGCCCTGTGTGCTAAGTGTGCTAAGTCACTTCAGTTGTGTCTGATTCTTTGTGACATTACAGACTGTAGCCTGCAGACTCCTCTGTCCGTGGGAATTCTCCAAGCAAGAATACTGGAGTGGGTTGCCATGCACTCCTCCAGGGGATCTTCCCAACCCAGGGATTGAACCCAAGTCTTGGTTGTCTCCTGCATTAGCAGGTGGATACTTTACCACTAGCACCACTTGGGGAAGCCCAACTCCTGCCCAATATAAAAAGCTCTAATCTGCTTTTTGCCTGTGTAGATTTGCCTTTTCTGGACATTTCATAGAAATGAAATTATACAGTAAGTTGTCTTTAGATCTGGGTTTTGACTCAGCATGTTTTTGAGGTTCATCCATGATTTAACCTAGCACTTTATGTTCCCTTTAATAGAGGAACAGAATTCCATTGTATGGCCATACCACGTTTTATTTATTCATTCACCAGTTGATGAACTTTGAGGCTGTTTCCAGTGTGGGGACCTAACAAACAAGGTTGCTTGCAATGTTGCATGAAGTCTCTATGTGGACTTATGTTCATTTCTCTTGGGCAGATACCTGGGAGTAGAATTACTTCATCATATGATACGTTTCTGTACACCTTTTTGAGAAACTGCCAAATGGTTTTCCACAGTGGCTGCATTATTTTATGTTCCCATCAGCAAAGTTTGAGAGTTCCAGTTTCTCCACATCTCCACCAACACTTGTTATTGTTTGCTCTTTTGATTATAACCATTCTAGTGGATGTGTGCAAACATTTACTTCTTGGTCTTGGTGTTGGAGGTTGAAGGGAGCAAAAAGTGCCAACTGAACTGAGAAAGTATCTTGAGACAGAAAAATGAGGCAGCAAGCTCCATATGAGCAATGGGTCAGTTTGTGATAGGGTAATTTACCCACAGGGTGGGGTCCAGCAAATGATGATCTGAAAGCATTTGCAGCTGTACTCAGACCTCTAAGGAGCCATTTGGGACCATTTTATCATTAACTCAGGGAAGGGGGATTTGTGCTTGGATGTAGGATGTGCATTCCTGAGTCAAGATTTATGAATAGTGACTAGTCTCATAGTTGCCAAGAAAACACCAACAAAGGTCTTCATCATTGTTTGGAGACTAACAGAGCATAGAGGCCACCTGGACCTAACAATTATTAGACAATATTAACTGCAAAGCCCTTGATGACAGGGAAGAGATTTACTACACAGCACAGTCCTAGGTAGTAGGGTCAGTGAAAGGACAGGGAGAGTTGAATGGGCCCAACATGGCATTGGTTATACTAACAATCCTACAACTGGTTTGATAGTGTGTTTGAAATGCATCTTTACCCCAAAAGCCTCTTCTATTCTATGAGGTGAAGATATTACCTCTGTCTTGGAGCTTACTTCCCAAGCTTAAGGGGAGGCATTCAGTTCCCTTTTATTAGGACTCAGGGATCCAGGAAATGGGTTTGAACCTGTGTTCTCTTCTTGTTAGTCCCAGAATGCATGAAGGATATTTCTGTATTGATTCCCTAATCAGAAAGTCATGAAAAGGTATGATAAATGAAAAGTGAGTGCTTATTTCAAGCTTCATCTGTGGTAAATGATTCCATGGTGATAAATACCTCAGAATTAATTGCTGTGGTCCTATCATCGTTGGTTAATTGCAAGCACATAGCTGAAATACTTTGGAGTGAGAGATGGCAGACTTAACTCAGATTATCTGTGTTTCAAAATAGATTTGTTTATGGGGGAGGAAGTTGGTACAATGATATGAAGTTTGGATGAGGACTCAGAAGACAGATTATTATTAGTCCTCAAAGTGAAAGTGGAAGTGGAAGTCACTCAGTCATCTCCAACTCTTTGTGACCCCATGGACTATACAGTCCATGGAATTCTCCAGGCCAGAATACTGGAGTGGGTGGCCTTCCCCTTCTCCAGGGGATATTCCCAACCCAGGGATCAAACCCAGGTCTCCCACACATTGCAGGTGGATTCTTTACCAACAGAGCTATCAAGGAATCACTGATTACTGGGCCTTGAGCAGGGTTCTGGGACATAGTTACATTAACCATAGAATGGAAATGGTAAAATAATCAGAGGATTTAAAACTTTTTAAAAAAATATTAAGTTCTCTTTTATCTAGAAACCTAAGGTATTAATCAGAAATAAGAGGGTTCGCTTCAATTTGGAATGGGATGAGATGCTAAGCTCCTAAGTTTTTGCTTTCTTTGGTGGTTCCTTATCTCTCTCTCTCTCTCTCTTTGGGTAGCAATATTAACAGATCTCTAGGAATGTGCAGTAAGGAAATCACTGACAATATCATCTGTGAAATTCCTGCTCAGTAACTAGGAATCGATCAGTATATAGCTTTTCAATTCTAGGAAAATTTCTTCTGATGCATTGTATAGATTTTGCTGTTGTTCAGTTGCTAAGTCGTGTCCAGCTCTTTGCAACCCCATGGACTGCAGCATGCCAGGCTCCATTGGGTTCTACAGGCAAAAATACTGGCTACCATTTCCTTCTCCTGGGGATCTTCCTGGATCAGAGATCAAACCCGCATCTCCTGCATTGGCAGGGGGATTCTTGACCACTTAGCCACCAGTGGAGCCCACAGATCCTCAGTGGTACAGATTTTACCTCTGTGAATAAGCAATTGGCATTAAAGACGCTCAAAGCAACTTATTTATAACATTTTACATGAAACTCATAAGCTCAAAACAATGTATTCAGACTATTTTACATAAAATTTGAAGAATATCAGTTCAGTTCAGTCAGTCAGTTGTGTTCGACTCTTTGCGACCCTGTGGACTGCAGCATGCCAGCCTTCCCTGTCCATTACCAACTCCCAGAGCCTACTCAAACTCATGTCCTTTGATTAGGTGATGCCATCCAACCATCTCATCCTCTGTTGTCCCCTTCTCAGGGACCAGGTCAATTATCCATAATCTAATGATTAAAATGCAAAAGAAATAGGAAGGTTCACTTTCATAATTTTGCCCTTCTTAGACTTCCCTGGTGGCTCAGACGTTAAAGCGTCTGCCTACCATGTGGGAGACCCGGGTTCAATCCCTGGGTTGGGAAGATCTCCTGGAGAAGGAAATGGCAACCCACTCCAGTATTCTTGCCTGGAAAACCCCATGGAGAGAAGAACCTGGTAGGCTACAGTCCAAGGGGTCGCAAAGAGTCAGACATGACTGAGTGACTTCACTCACTTTGATGAACTTTTAAATTCAATTTTTAAAAATTTTACTATGTAGTTATTACCGTCTTGATTTTTAATTTAAAAAATTTAGAAGAATATGACATACTATGTGGGCATCACCTCATGTCTTTCTACATACACATGTTTTAGAAAATCTGTCCATTCATCTAAGCAATTATTGGAAACAGCAGTTCCTAAGTAGAAGATGGTATGATCTACCGGAAAGACACAGGACAGGGAGTCAGGGGACCTGAGTACTCATTCTGGCTCTATGTCCAGCCATCTATGTAATCCTGGGCAACAGCAGTCAACAAATACCTGGTGAACAAATGGATTGACTCAGCCAATATTTGTTGCATGTCCACCATGTTCCAGGCACTGCTCTATGTCCTAGGGTTAGAGCAGTGAACCAAAGAAACCCTGCCCCTGTGGAGCTGTGATTCCAATTGAGAAAAGGAGACAACAAAACAAATAAATTTATAGGGTGGCAGATCTGATAAGCACTGTCATGGGGAAAAATAAAGCAGAGAAAGAAGAAGCTATAGAATGAATGTTTGGGTCCCCTCAAAATTCATATGATGAAACTTAATCATCAGTGTGATGGCATGTGGAAGTGAGAACTTTGGGAGGTGATTAGGTCATGAGAATGGAGCTTTCATGAGTGGGGTTAATGCCCTTCTAATAGAGGCCCCAGAGAGCTCCCTTGCCCCTTCTGTCATGTGAGGACAGAGAGAAGACAGCCATCTGTGAACCAGGAAGAGGGCTCTCACCAAATATCAAATCTGCTGGCTTTGATCTGGGACTTCCCAGTTCCAGAACTGATAGAGGAGGTTGCTACTAAGGGAAAGGAAAGGACTTTGTTTTCTCATACAGGGCTGGGTTTTAAAAATGCTTTGTGGAGTTGGGGGTGGGGAGTGTGTGAATGCTCACACACGTGTGTGTGTGTGCACGTGCACACGCACCTGCATATGTGATGGGGTAAAAGCAGGGTGAGGTAAATGGTTAGGAAAATTGCCCTTCTGTCTCCACTTGCAAGTACCACAGTTTAAAAGGCATGACTATGTGCAGATCCTGGCTGTGAGTGGTAGTTAATAGCTGCATGAGGCCTCTATCACATGCACATGGGATAGAAGGGGCATGTCTCTTCACATCTACTATCTATCAGCTCCCTTTGTGTACCACATATTTATTACCAATCCCTGAACAGGAAGAACAACAGGCAGCATTGTATTTCTCCTTTTGGTTTCATGCTATGTGTGGTCTTACTTCCTACCCCTACTTTTGGCACAGTTGATTTCTTAGGAACCACACTATTTGGAAAAAGAAATCCTTTTGACTGATTCATGACTCTTCTTCCAAGTAATAGAGCTGAAGGTAGATGCTAGATAATTGCACATAAGTGCTTTTTAAGAGATTTTACCATTTGGGATGAACATTCAAGACAAGAAAATCAGGCTATTCCTCTTATTGTCCCTAAATGGTGGATTGTATCACACGGAACTCACCATGACATATGGAGGAGGGCATGGCAACCCACTCCTGTACTCTTGCCTGGAGAATCCCATGCACAGAGGAGCCTGGTGTGCTATGATCCATAGGGTTGCAAAGAGTTGAACACGACTGAAGCAACAGCACACACGCAATCATGACACACAGTGGTGGGTTTTTTGGATTGACACTAGCCTCATTGATTTGTTCTCAATTACTCCTGTGAGTTGATAGCATACAATGTTGTTTTTTTTTTTTAGGATGTATTAGAGTATATATATTTATTATTCTATTTGTTATGCCTTGATCTATTGACACTGATTCACAACAGATTGAAAACTTAAAGCCGAATTTCAAAAATGACTTTTCAAGCAATAGGCCTGGAAACAAGGTGACTTTTTGGTTTATATTTTCTTGGTAAAGGCAAACTTAAAATGTCTTTTTGGAAAGAGTACATGTTTGTTAAGATGTCTGGCTGGGTAAATGGGATTTACAAAGAGGCAAAGGAAGGAGAAGTAATTATAAACTTCCAAGAAAACTATAATTTCAATTCAAGCTGCTGTCCAATATTTATAGAAAGCAATTAAGTAATTTTCTCATGTAATAACCTCAACAAAGTCCTGTTGTCCCCATCATGGTTTATTATGTATAAGGAAGATTTTCTGTAGAATTTATGTATTGAATATCATCTGTTTCAGCATTCCAAGTTGTATTTTGTAGATATACAATTATGTGTGTCTAAATAACAGCTTTTTAGAAGTCAAGGAGAAAATAGTGACTTGAACCAAGATTAATCAAAAGAGTTGTTTCTAATATAAAAGAGATGGGAATACCAGACCACCTGACCTGCCTCCTGAGAAATCTGTGTGCAGTTAAAGAAGCAACAGTTAGCATTGGACATGGAACAACAGAGTGGTTCCAAATCAGGAAAGGAGTACGTCAAGGCTGTATATTGTCACCCTGTTTATTTAACTCATATGCAGAGTACATCATGAGAAATGCTGGGCTGGTTGAAGCACAAGCTGGAATCAAGATTGCTGGGAGAAATGTCAATAACCTCAGATATGCAGATGACACCACCCTTATGGCAGAAAGCAAAGAAGAACTAAAGAGCTTCTTGATGAAAATGAAAGAGGAGAGTGAAAAAGTTGGCTTAAAGCTCAACATTCAGAAAACTAATTTTATTGATTTGATTTTTCTCCCTTTGTTTCTTGATGAGTCTGGCTAATGGTTTGTCAATTTTATTTATCTTCTCAAAGAACCAGCTTTTGGCTTTGTTGGTTTTTGCTATGGTCTCTTTTGTTTCTTTTGCATTTATTTCTGCCTTAATTTTAAAGATTTTTTTCCTTCTACTAACCCTGAGGTTCTTCATTTCTTCCTTTTCTAGTTGGTTTAGGTATAGAGTTCGGTTATTTATTTGACTTTTTTCTTGTTTCTTGAGGTATGCCTGTATTGCTATGAATCTTCCCATTAGCAGAGGAAGGTAAACTTTCAAACTCATTCTATGAGGCCACCATCACCCTAATACCAAAACCTGACAAAGATGCCACAAAATAAGAAAACTACAGGCCAATATCACTGATGAACATATATGCAAAAATCCTTAACTAAATTCTAGCAAACAGAATCCAACAACATATTAAAAAGATCATACATCATGACCAAGTGGGCTTTATCCCAGGGATGCAAGCGTTCTTCAATATTCTCAAATCAATCAATGTAATACACCACATTAACAAATTAAAAAATAAAAACCATATGATTATCTCAATAGATGCAGAGAAAGCCTTTGACAAAATTCAACATCCATTTATGGTAAAAACCCTCCAGAAAGCAGGAATAGAAGAAACATACCTCAACATAATAAAAAGCTATATATGACAAACCCCCAGCAAACATTATCCTCAATGGTGAAAAATTGAAAGCATTGCCCCTAAAATCAGGAACAAGACAAGGGTGTCCACTCTCACCACTACTTTTCAACATAGTTTTGGAAGTTTTGGCCATAGCAATCAGAGCAAAAAAAGAAATAAAAGGAATCCAAATTGGAAAAGAAGAAGTAAAACTCTCACTGTTTGCAGATGACATGATCCTTGACATAGAAAACCCTAAAGACTCCACCAGAGAATTACTAGAGCTAATCAATGAATATAGCAAAGTTGCAGGATATAAAATCAAAACACAAAAATCACTTGCATTCCTATACAATAATAATGAGAAAATAGAAAGAGAAATTAAGGAAACAATTCCATTCACCATTGCAATGAAAATAATAAAATACTTAGAAATATATCTACCTAAAGAAACAAAAGACCTATATATAGATAACTATAGAACACTGGTGAAAGAAATCAAAGAGGACACAAATAGATGGAGAAATATACCATGTTCATGAATCGGAAGAATCAATATAGTGAAAATGAGTATACTACCCAAAGAAATCTATAGATTCAATGCATCCCTATCAAGCTACCAACGATATTTTTCACAGAGCTAGAAAAAATAATTTCACAATTTGTATGGAAATACAAAAAATCTCAAATAGCCAAAACAATCTTGAGAAAGAAGAATGGAATTGGAGGAATCAGCCTGACTTCAGGCTCTACTACAAAGCCACAGTCATCAAGACAGTATGGTACTGGCACAAAGACAGAAATATAGATCAATGGAACAAAATAGAAAGCCCAGAGATAAATCCATGCACCTATGGACACCTTATCTTTGACAAAGGAGGCAAGAATATACAATGGAGAAAAGACAATCTCTTTAACAAGTGGTGCTGGGAAAACTGGTCAACCACTTGTAAAAGAATGAAATGAACACTTTCGAACACCATACACAAAAATAAACTCAAAATGGATTAAAGATCTAAATGTAAGACCAGAAGCTATAAAACTCCAAGAGGAGAACATAGGCAAAACACTCTGCAACATAAATCACAGCAGGATCCTCTATGACCCACCTACCAAAATATTGGAAATAAAAGCAAAAATAAACAAATGGGACCTAATTAAAATTAAAAGCTTCTGCACAACAAAGGAAACTATTAGCAAGGTGAAAAGGCAGCCTTCAGAATGGGAGAAAATAATAGCAAACAAAGCAACTGACAAACAATTAATCTCAAAAATATACAGGCAACTCCTACAGCTTAATTCCAGAAAAATAAATGACCCAATCAAAAAATGGGCCAAAGAACTAAACAGACATTTCTCCAAAGAAGACATACAGATGGCTAACAAACACATGAAAAGATGTTCAACATCACTCATTATCAGAGAAATTCAAATCAAAACCACAATGAGGTACCATTTCACGCCAGTCAGAATGGCTGCGATCCAAAAGTCTACAAGTAATAAATGCTGGAGAGGGTGTGGAGAAAAGGGAACCCTCTTACACTGTTGGTGGGAATGCAGACTAGTACAGCCACTATGGAGAACAGTGTGGAGATTTTAAAAAACTGGATTTAAAAAACTGGAAATAGAACTGCCATACGACCCAGCAATCCCACTGCTGGGCATACACACCGAGGAAACCAGAATTGAAAGACACGTGTACCCCAGTGTTCATCGCAGCACTGTTTATAATAGCCAGGACATGGAAGCAACCTAGATGTCCATTGGCAGATGAATGGATAAGAAGGCTGTGGTGCATATACACAATGGAGTATTACTCAGCCATAAAAAAGAATACATTTGAATCAGGTCTAATGAGGTGAATGAAACTGGAGCCTATTATACAGAGTGAAGTAAGCCAGAAAGAAAAACACCAATACAGTATAATAACGCATATATATGAAATTTAGAAAGATGGTAACGATAACCCTGTATGTGGGACAGCAAAAGAGACACAGATGTATAGAACAGTCTTTTGGACTCTGTGGGAGAGGGCGAGGGTGGGATGATTTGAGAGAATGGCATTGAAACATGTATATTATCATATGTGGAATGAATCACTAGTCCAGGTTCAATGCATGATACAGGGTGCTCAGGGCTGGTGCACTGGGATGACCCAGAGGGATGGTATGGGGAGGGAGATGGGAAGGGGGTTCAGGATGGGGAACACGTGTACACCTGTGGCAGATTCATGTCAATGTATGGCAAAACCAATACAATATTGTAAAGTAATTAGCCTCCAATTAAAATGAATAAATTTATATTAAAAAAAAAGAAAACTGAGATCATGGCATCTGGTCTCATTACTTCATGGCAAATAGGTGGGGAAACAATGGAAACAGTGAGTGATTTCATTTTCTTGGACTCCAAAATCACTGCAGATGGTGACTGCACCCATGAAATTAAAAGACCATTTGCTCCTTGGAAGAAAAGCTATGACCAACCTAGACAGCATATTAAAAAGCAGAGACATTACTTTACCAACAAAGGTCTGTCTAATCAAAGCTATGGTTTTTCCAGTAGTCATGTGTGGATGTTAGAGTTGGACTATAAAGGAAGCTGAGTGCTGAAGAACTGATGCTTTCAAACAGTGATGTTGGAGTAAACTCTTGAGAGTCTCTTGGACTGCAAGGAGATCTGACCAGTCCATCCGAAGGGAAATCAGTCCTGAATATTCATTGGAAGGATTGATGTTGAAGTGAAAACTCCAATACTTTGTTGCAGGAAGAGGGACCCCTTCCAGGGCCCGAAATTGGGCTCTTGTCTAACATTCAGAAATGAATTGTCCGAGGAGACATATGTGCGGACAAAGCAAGAGATTTTATTGGGAAAGGGCACCCGGGTGGAGAGCAGTAGGGTAAGGGAACCCAGGAGAATTGCTCTGCCACGTAGCTCGCAGTCTCGGGTTTTATGGTGATGGGATTTGTTTCCAGGTTGTTTTTGGCCAATCATTCTAATTCAGAGTCTTTCCTGGTGGCACACGCATCACTCAGCCAAGATGGATGCTAGCGAGAGGGATTCTGGGAAGTGGATTGACACGCGGTGTCTCCTTTTGACTTTTCCCGAACTCCTCCGGTTGGTGGTGGCTTATTAGTTCCGTATTCCTTACCAGGATCTCCTGTCATAAAACAGCTCATGCAAATGGTTACTAAAGGGCCTGACCAGGGTGGGCAGTTTCAGTCAGTGTGCTTCCCCTAACACTTTGGCCACCTGTTGGAAAAAAACAATTCTGATGCCGGAAAAGATTGAAGGCGGGAGGAGAAGGGGACGACAGAGGATGAGGTGGTTGGATGGTATCAGTGACTCAATGGACATGAGTTTGAGAAAGCTCTGGTCGTTGGTAGTTGGACAGGGAAATCTGGTGTGCTACAGTCCAGGGGGTCACAAAGAGTCAGACATGACTGAGCAACTGAACTGAAGTGACAATTACATCAGTATTTTTTTTAAAGTTTTTTTTCTCTCTCTCTCTTCTCCAGTTTATACCCAGTCTCTCCTTCTTGAAATCCAATCCCATCTCCTCATGCTTTCTCAGAACTCTCTTCTTTACACCATTTCCCAAATCCTCTTCTGTATCTTCAAACCTCTCCCTCTCCAGCAATTTAACCCCATCATTATATAAACTCTGTCAAGATTCTTGTGTATTTTTTTAAAAAGACAAACGTTGTAGAAGTTCTTCAAGTGTAAGTGACGCCAAGTCAAATATTTATATGTTCTCCCTTTACTCTCGGCGTGTCAGGTGAGTGCATGTGTGCATACACACACACACACACACACACACACACCCTTCAAAAGCATTAGAGACTGCCTTTCTCTTGTGGCTCCCCCTCTCAGTGAACAGAATCACCCAAGTCAGACACCTGGGATGTGTCATTGACTCTTTACCTATCTGACTCCCACTTTTCATTCATCACTAGGCGGGATCCTGTTGATTTATTTTCTAAATATCTGTTCAGTCCAGCTACATCATTCCAGAACTATTACCCTAGTCTAGGGTGCAATATCTATTACCTCATAACCTAGGGCCTTTTAATCTGTTTCTAGAATTCCAGTTTTGCCCTCATTTACTGTCTGTAGAAGGTCCATGATCATCTTTCTAAGTGCACATCCTGGATTGAAAGTGCTTAGTGTCTCCCCATCACTGATTTGAAACTCTTACCTTTGAAGGGCCTTCTGAACTGGATTTTGTTTACTTGTCTATAACTATTCTCTTGCTCTGATGCCACATACACACAGAGTTCAGATATACGCACATACATATGCACACACAGACCCACACCCATGTACATACATATGCATACACACACACACACACACACACAGACATCGTCAGAGATCATGTCCTCTCTCATCTCTAGGCTGTACGTGTGCTGTCCTCTCTCAGGAGAAACCTCCTTGTTTTGGACTTTGGTCTGGCTAACTCCCACTCACTCTTAGCCTTCAGGCTAAAAGTCACCTGCCCTAGGAAGCCTTCCCTAAATGCCACAGAATCCAGGCTCCTCTGCGCTTCGTTTTTCCTGTAAGAGTTTCTTACTGAGTTCCACGTGTGTTGTTGACTTTTGAGAGGAATAAATGGTGTTGCTTATCTCAGATTTATAACTTGGCTTTCTCCACAGTCTGTTTAATATGTACTGAACAGTGAGGCCAAAGTTGACTACAGTGTCAATTTAAGTACTTGAAATAATAAAAACTTTCCTAATCTTAAAGCATACTAGGATAATGCTAATTGATAATACTAATTGTTAATTAGGATAATTGATTAAGCTATGTTTCAACCTCTTGGAAAAAAACAATTTTTCTAGCACCACCTACAATGTAATAAAGTGGACTTCATGTTCAGCCATTATTTTCTTTTTCCCCTGTTTCCTTTGATTTGCTAAAAAGTTTAAACTTTCGAGAATTAATTTAGTAAGTCATTCAAATTTGCCTGTTTATTATGTTAAATGTATTACAGTTTTAAAATCCCCTTTGGAATTTATTTGCTTAATCTTTAGTAAACATTACAAAATGCTTCTATATTGCTATTTAGTAAAATACCCTTGTTATACTTCTGCCAACCCCAAAGCATTCAGACACTCTGCAAATAATAAACACTCTGATTAATATGTGGTATTAAAAAATCTAGCCAGAGTGCTTACAGAGCTTACAACCCAGGAAATGTATTCATATGCCTCTACCACTATTCCACTTTTAAAGATTAATTTTTACATTTAATAAACTAACATATGTGCCCTAGTTTATTGTAAGAAGGTTTATAATGAATACTAGCTTCTTCTTGCCCCTCCCCCATCCTTTGTTCCTGTGAATTCTGCATCATTAAGTAATATCTTTCTTTTTTCCTAGCCTTTCAGCCTTTTTCTTTCATGTTTCTGAAAACATAATTTACTGCCATTTCTCAATTTTTCAATTAGGTGTTATCTGCATTTTTCCTTTTCTTTTTCCACTTCTTAAATTGTGAACTACAACATAACTACAGAAGTGGTCATAAGACATTTATACTAAAATAATATACAAATTTAGTAGTATATAAAGTACATCATATTTTATGTAATATGTATATATAATAGTATCAACATACGCATATATAATATATGCCAACTTACATTCAGTTCAGTTCAGTTGCTCAGTCATGTCTGACTCTTTGTGACCCCATGAATCGCAGCACGCCAGGCCTCCCTGTCCATCACTAACTCCCGGAGTTCACTCAGACTCATGTCCATCGAGTCAGTGATGCCATCCAGCCATCTCATCCTCTGTCATCCCCTTCTCCTCCTGCCCCCAATCCCTCCCAGCATTAGAGTCTTTTCCAATGAGTCAACTCTTCGCATGAGGTGGCCAAAGTACTGGAGCTTCAGCCTTAGCATCATTCCTTCCAAAGAAATCCCAGGGCTGATCTCCTTCAGAATGGACTGGTTGGATCTCCTTGCAGTCCAAGGGACTCTCAAGAGTCTTCTCCAACACCACACTTCAAAAGCATCAATTCTTCGGTGCTCAGCTTTCCTCACAGTCCAACTCTCACATCCATACATGACCACTGGAAAAACCATAGCCTTGACTAGACAGACCTTTGTTGACAAAGTAATGTCTCTGCTTTTGAATATGCTATCTAGGTTGGTCATAACTTTCCTTCCAAGGAGTAAGTGTCTTTTAATTTCATGGCTGCAATCACCATCTGCAGTGATTTTGGAGCCCCCAGAAAAATAAAGTCTGACACTGTTTCCACTGTTTCCCCATCTATTTGCCATGAAGTGATGGGACCAGATGCCATGATCTTCATTTTATGAATGTTGAGCTTTAAGCCAACTTTTTCACTCTCCTCTTTCACTTTCATCAAGAGGCTTTTTAGTTCCTCTTTACTTTCTGCCATAAGGGTGGTATCATCTGCATATCTGAGGTGATTGATATTTCTCCTGGCAATCTTGATTCCAGCTTGTGCTTCTTCCAGTCCAGCATTTCTCATGATGTACTCTGCATAGAAGTTAAATAAGCAGGGTGATAAGATACAGCATTGAGTACTCCTTTTCCTATTTGGAACCAGTCTGTTGTTCCATGTCCAGTTCTAACTGTTGCTTCCTGACCTGCATATAGGTTTCTCAAGAGGCAGGTCAAGTGGTCTGGTATTCCCATCTCTTTCAGAATTTTCCACAGTTTATTGTGATCCACACAGTCAAACGCTTCGGCATAGTCAATAAAGCAGAAATAGATGTTTTTCTCGAACTCTCTTGTTTTTTCGATGATCCAGCAGATGTTGGCAATTTGATCTCTGCTTCCTCTGCCTTTTCTAAAACCAGCTTGAACATCTGGAAGTTCATGGTTCACGTATTGCTGAAGCCTGGCTTGGAGAATTTTGAGCATTACTTTACTAGCATGTGACATATATAATACATGTATGTATAATATATGTGTGTGCCTGCTAAGTTGCTTCAGTTGTGTCTGACTCTTTCCAAGCCTATGGACTGTAGCTGCCAGGCTCCTCTGTCCATAGGATTCTCCAGGCAAGAATCCTGGAGTGGGTTGCCATGCCCTCCTCCAGGGAATCTTCCCTAGCCAGGGATGGAACCCAAATCTCTTATGTCTCCTGCATTTGCAGGCTGGTTCTTCATCACTAGTGCCACCTGGGCAGCCCCATATATAATATAGTTATATTTAAAGTACATGTTGGGCTTCCCTGGTGGCTCAGATGGTAAAGAATCTGGCTGCAATGCAGGAGACTCGGGTTCGATTCCTGGGTCAGGAAGATTCCCTGGGAAAGGAAATGAAACCTACTCCAGTCTTCTTGCCTGACAAATCACATGGACAGAGGAGCTTGGCGGGCTACAGTCTATAGGGTCGTGGAGTCAGACATGACTGAAGTGACTTAGTAGAGACACGAAGTATATATTTATATATAATATAGTTGTTACTGTTTTTGTTTAGTCGTTAAGTCTTGTCTGACCCTTTGCAACCCCATGGACTGCAGCCTGCCAGGCTCCTCTGTCCATTTGGATTTCCCAGGCGTGAATATTGGAGTGAGTTGACATTTCCTTCTCCAGGGGATCTTCCCAACCTAGGGATCAAACACACTTCTCCTGAATTGTCAGACAGGTTCTTTACTGCCAGCTACCAGGGAAGCCCCTATATAAATAGCCCCTATATAGTTATTTCCATAGATAGCCATATTACATACATCATATATTTTGTATTAATATGCATTTAGCATACAGAATACTATAAATTAATAACATAACAAATAATAAGCATCTCTCCAAAGCCAGTAGAGCCTCATGTGAATAACCATCATCCTTCCTGTATAATTATTTTCTTGCTTACCTGTATTTATTTATTGTCATCTATGTTTGCAATACTGTAAAATATAGCTTGGTTTTGCAAGGTTTTGAACTTCATGTTAATGAAATCAGACTGATGGAACTCAGTGGTTCTCAACAGGAGGCAGTTTGGCCCCCACGAGGCACTGGACAATGTCTGGAGACATTTTGTTTGTAACAACTGAGTGGGTGGATGCTACAGGCTTCTACTAAGCTGAGGCTAGGAATGCTGCTAAACATCTTAAAATGCACAAGAAAGACTCTTTAACAAAGAATTATTGGGGCAAAAATGTAAATAGTGCTGAGGTTGAGAAAACCATAGTAGAGTATATCACAGTATGGCTATGGACCACAAAATCTAGCCATAGAAAGTATCATGGATAGAGTTAGAGTTTTTCTATTTTTGACTGAAACAAACAATACTTCTCTGAACATTCTGGTATCTGTATCCTGATTACATAAGCAGTATCTCTACAAATAGAAATTTTGGTCATAGGATAAGCATATCTTCAACTTTTTTAGGTAGTTAGCAATTGTTATGTCTGACGTGCTGTAGGCCATGGGGTTGCAAAGAGTCAGACATGATTTGGCGGCTGAACAACAACAACTGTTGTTTTCCCAAGTCGGTGTTAGGTTTTTATTATACAAAATTAAGATTTACCTCTGTTGCATCATAACCATTACACACATGTTTCTTCCCCTTTTTTTTCTTCCAGTTTATTTATATAACAATTTCATTTGTGTCACAAGATTATTTAAAACAATCTTCAGTGTTCACATTGACAACAACATATCCAAGTCATGTAGGTATGATAATTTATTTTTTCTCTACTAGAAAAAATTTTGGAGATGAATGATTACCTAATTACTTTTTGTTTGCTTACATTCTATGCAACTGTTATCCATTTATCCTCAGGTGCTTTAATAGACTTGCAAACTCCTATAAATACGGTCAAATATGACAGACAATCTCTTCTGGGTTTTTTTGGTGAGCTCCTCCCCCTACTCTTTAGCTCTAAACTAGACTGATTGCACTGTGGACAGGTTAAACAGTATTTCCTCCCCCTCAGTTATCTTGGGAATAGTTTCTGAGCCTTTCCTGTGTGGGATTCACCTGTTTCCTGGATCCCTTAATTTCCTTCCTCAGTTTAGCTGAAGCACACTTTGGTAGAAGAGCATTACATTCTACTTTCCCTCAAGTTCATCTCTGAAATCCTTTCATTGTATTTTATTTTATTTCTCCTACAAATTTTAATTTTCCAGGAGCGTATTTTCCATCTTTGAACGTTCCTTTTGTGTATACAACATCCAGTATTTGCTGCTCATTATTTATTGCTCTGGGAAAATCAGTTATGATTTTGCTGCATTTTTTCACGTTTGTTTCCCCAGTCCCTTTGCTTTTTTTTTCCCCCTGTGTGTTTTGGGTTCTTTCACTTCAGACATTTTTCTAAAATACCTACTGATCTTTGCCTGATTATTCATATTTCAAAATGTGGCACTAAGGTAATTCTAGGTATGTGGTGGGGAAGAAAACCCACTGCAATGAGAACCTTCCCCACCCTCAATAGAGATACCTGTAGACATTATTTTTCTTGAGCTGAGCTGATTATTTCCTCAAAACAGAATCTTCAGTCTCCTGCTGGGACGTACAAGACTGCCAGTCATTCTTCTGGTGTGTCTGGTAGGGGATGAGGGCTGAAGCTCCCACTGTCTATAGGGCAGTCTTTGCTTCATCCTTTTGATTCCAGTAAGGGGTCTCTTTCCCCTCCCACCTTCTTCTGTTCTCCATGTGACCATAGAGCTGACCTCCACGGACCATGATCTCCACAGATAACCTGGCGCAACCTCTCCAGAAGTTAACCTACATGTCTTCAGCAGATAGGGGCACTCACTAGTTTGTACAGGCTAGAGATGGATGCTCCAGTCTGACCTCTTAGACTTTTAGTCAGTCCTTTTGTTTCTTGCTTCACTTCAGTCCCTTGTCTTCAAAGGGAAAGAAGACACCTGCCCTCCAACACCCGAGTCTCTTCTGGGCTGTGAAACATGTCGACCTGCCTCTGTGGCAGTCACTGCATAGAGAAAGCCCAAATTTGAGTTGTTTCTCATCTTTTTGGTTTTCATCTTACTTCTGTTAATATTTCTAATCAGATGCTATCTTCTCTTTCATCTCTGTCTTTGTGGGTTTATACCTTAAAAAATTCTTATTCTGTCATTTTAATGGAGTTTTGGAAGGAGTATGAGGAAAAAAGCATATATTTTTAATACATTAATGTTAACCAAGAGCCTAATCCTCCTCTATTGCGAAGATGGCATGATATATGACGTATGTATAAAATACATATTAATGAGTGAATAAGAGATGAGAAAATGGAGATATATTGTCATCGTCATCATCATCATCCTCTCTCTCTCTCTCTCTCTCTCACACACACACACACAACACACACACACACACACACACACACACACACAGAAACTGCTCCTGATGACGTCTCTGATGTTTTTCAAATTTCTAATTTCAAAGATTACTTTGAACATTCTCATTTTACTCTGATTGACAGCTTATCCTTTGTTTCTGCACCACCTTCCCATGACTTTAGTGACACCAGCCTTCATTGTTCCTTGCAGTCTCTTCTGAATTTTTCTTCTCTGTTCACCCCTCTTGCATTTGTGACCCCTGTTATTTTTTTTCTTTTTTCTACTTTTTCTGATTCTCCTTGAACCTTTTCCCCTTTAATGAACATCTCTAAACTGTGGTGGCTCAGATGGTAAAGAGTCTGCCTGCAATACACGAGACTTGGGTTTGATCCCTAGGTTGGGAAGATCCCCTGGAGGACGGCATGGCAGTACACTCCAGTATTCTTGCCTGAAAAATCCCCATGGACAGAGGAGCCTGGTGGGCTACAGTCCATGGGGCCATAAGAGTCAGACATGACTGAAGTGATTAATACAAACCATGATAAACACATCTTTGTCTTGAACCTTGACATAACTTCTAAATTTCTCCGTGGATGTTCCATGGTACCTTAAACTCATTCCATCCCAGACTTCATTTCGTTCCCAGAATTCATTTTTGTCTCCAATTTAACTGCTGCCTCTCTTTTCCTTTAATGTGGTTTACCTAAGTTGTGCTAAGTTGCTTCAGTTATGTCTGATTCTTTGCAACCCCAGCACTGTAGCCTGCCAGGCTCCTCTGTCCATGGGGATTCTTCAGGCAAGAAAACTGGAGTGAGTTGCCATGCTCTCCTCCAGGGGATCTTCCCAACCCAGGAATTGAACCCTATTCTCTTATGTCTCCAGCATTAGCAGGCAGGTTCTTTACCACTAGCATCACGTGGGAAGCCCTTATCTAAGTCAGTTTAGTTCAGTCGCTCAGTTGTGTCCGACTCTTTGTGACCCCATGAATCGCAGCACGCCAGGCTTCCCTGTCCATCACCATCTCCTGGAGTTCACTCAAGCTCATGTCCATCGAGTCAGTGATGCCATCCAGCCATCTCATCTTGTGTCATCCCCTTCTCCTCCTGCCCCCAATCCCTCCCAGCATCAGAGTCTTTTCCAATGAGTCAACTCTTCGCATGAGGTGGCCAAAGTACTGGAGTTTCAGCTTCAGCATCATTCCTTTCAAAGAACACCCAGGGCTGATCTCCTTTAGAATGGACTGGTTGGACTTCCTTGCAGTCCAAGAGACTCTCAAGAGTCTTCTCCAACACCACAGTTCAAAAGCATCAATTCTTTGGCGCTCAGCTTTCTTCACAGTCCAACTCTTGCATCCATACATGACCACTGGAAAAAACATAGCCTTGACTAGATGGACCTTTGTTGGCAAAGTAATGTCTCTGCTTTTCAATATGCTCTCTAAGTTGGTCGTTACTTTTCTTCCAAGGAATAAGCGTCTTTTAATGGCTGCAGTCACCATCTGCAGTGATTTTGGAGCCCCCCAAAATAAAATATGACACTGTTTCCACTGTTTCCCCATCTATTTCCCAGGAAGTGATGGGACCAGATGCCAGGATCTTCGTTTTCTGAATGTTGAGCTTTAAGCCAACTTTTTCACTCTCCTCTTTTGCTTTCATCAAGAGGCTTTTGAGTTCCTCTTCACTTTCTGCCATAAGGGTGGTGTCATCTGCATATCTGAGGTTACTGATATTTCTCCCGGCAATCTTGATTCCAGCTTGTGCTGGATTGCATTCTGCATATAGGTTAAATAAGCAGAGTGACAATAGGCAGCCTTGATGTACTCTTTTCCCTATTTGGAACCAGTCTGTTGTTCCACGTCCAGTTCTAACTGTTGCTTCCTGACCTGCGTATAGGTTTCTCAAGAGGCAGGTCAGGTTGTCTGGTATTCCCATCTCTTTCAGAATTTTCCACAGTTTCTTGTGATCCACACAGTCAAACGCTTTGGCATAGTCAATAAAGCAGAAATAGATGTTTTTCTGGAACTCTCTTGCTTTCTTGATGATCCACTGGATGTTCGAAATTTGATCTCTTGTTCCTCTGCCTTTTCTAAATCCAGCTTGAACATCTGGAAGTTCACGGTTCACGTATTGGTGAAGCCTGGCTTGGAGAATTTTGAGCATTACTTTACTAGTGTGTGAGATGAGTGCAATTGTGTGGTAGTTTGAGCATTCTTTGGCATTGCCTTTCTTTGGGATTGGAATGAAAACTGCCTTTTTCCAGTCCTTGTGGCCACTGCTGAGTTTTCCAAATTTGCTGGCATATTGAGTGCAGCACTTTCACAGCATCATCTTTCAGGACTTGAAATAGCTCAACTGGAATTCCATCACCTCCACTAGCTTTGTTCATAGTGATGCTTTCTAAGGCCCACTTGACTTCACATTCCATGATGTCTGACTCTAGGTGAATGATCACACCATTGTGATTATCTTGGTTGTGAAGATGTTTTTTTGTATAGTTCTTCTGTGTATTCTTGCCACCTCTTCTTAATATCTTCTGCTTCTGTTAGGTCCATACCATTTCTGTCCTTTATTGAGTCCATCTTTGCATGAAATGTTCCCTTGGTATCTCTAATTTTCTTGAAGAGATCTCTAGTTTTTCCCATTCTGTTGTTTTCCTCTATTTTCTTTGCATTTATCTCTGAGGATCAGTTATCTAAGTCAGGGACTGGCAAATATTTTCCGGTAAAGGCCAAGTAGTAAATACTTCAGGCTTTGCAATCCATGAAGTTTCTGTCACAATTGTGCTATTATAGTGAAAGACAATTATAGTCAATATGTAAACAAATGGATGTGGCTGTCTTCCCAGACCTTATTTACAAAAAAAAAAACGAAAGAAAACAGGTTAGTAGTCTGGCTTGGCCCTTGGGCCACAGTTTGCTAATTAACGTTAATGGCCCACCAGCCAAAAACCTCTTAAAAACTTTACCTGCCACATCTTCGTGCTCGAGTAGGTTATGTAGACCCTGTCTTTTCATGTCTGTCATCCATCCTTTCCACGCACATTCCCCGCTCAGACCCTCATGTCTCTATTCTGTCTCCTTGCTTTCTGTCTCATAGTCAGGCTCCACGCTGCTTCCAAACCAGTGTCTTATGGGAACAGAATTTACCGTGTTGCTTCTTATTTAAATACTCGGTGTTCTGCAAACATCTACATTGTAGGGCTTCCTCAGTGTTTGAGGCATAAGAGCTACTTGAAATCTTCATTAAATTAAAGACTTCTGGGCCCCACCTCAGAGATTCTAAAGATATGAGTTGAAGGCTAGGAATCTGCATTTTAAACAAACCTCCAGATGGATTGGCACATGTGGTCCTCAAACATTTGAAAAACAGTAGCCTTAGATAAAGGGCTTCCCTGGTGGTTCAGATAGTAGAGAATCTGCCTGCAATGCAGGAGACCTGGGTTTGATCCCTGGGTCAGGAAGATCCCCTGGAGAAGGGCATGGCAACCCACTCCAGTACTCTTGCCTGGAGAATTCTATGGACAGAGGAGCCTGGTGGGCTACAGTCCACAGGGTTGCAAAGAGTCAGACATGATTGAGTGACTAACACTTTCACTTTCAGCCTTAGGAAGGGCAAACCCCTCTGCATGGAGCACAGGTCCTGCATGACCTGTAACTCTCCAGCCCCACCTCTTATAACCCCTCCTTCAACATGCTGTGGGTCAGCCCTTTTCTTGAACTGGCCATACTGGTTCATCCTCTTTTTCCCCATTAGATAGTCACTTTGCCAGTAATGCCATTTCTCCTGGTCTGTTGGGTAAACTTCCTTTAAGGTTCAATTCAAGTTCTAACTGCTCTGATGAGTTTCTCTGAACTGTCTATTCTTACTGTGTATGTGTCCATATTCTAGAACCTATAACATATTAGCTGCTTGAATTTATTTGTCTACTTCTCCCATTAGCGTGTGAATTTCTGAAGGACAGGGACTATGTCTTCTGCATTTGAATATACCTATGTTTTAGAGGGTACAATAAAATTATGTATTAAGATTGATGCTTTCAAATTGTCGTGCTGGAGATGGTAAGGCGATTAAATCAGTCAATCCTTAAGGAAATCAACTCTGAATATTCATTAGAAGGACTGATGCTGAACCTGAAGCTCAGGTTCATACTATGGCTACATGATGCAAAGAGCCGACTCATTGGAAAAGACCCTGATGCTGGGAAAGACTGAGGGCAAGAGAAGAATGGACAACAGAGGATGAGATTGTTGGATGGCATCACTGACTCAGTGGACATGAGTTTGAGCAAACTCTGAGAGATAGTGAAGAACAGGGAAGCCTGGCACACTGCAGTTCATGAGGTCAAAAAGAGTTTGATACCACTTAGCGACAGAGTAACAACGATGCTATAAATGTGTTGATTTGATATAAGAGTTAGACTAGGAGTGTTCATATCTATATTTTATAGATAATTCAACTGGAACTCTGAGATGTTAACTGACTTGTTTGAGATCAACCAAAGTGTCAAAACAATTGAGAGAGTCATTTCCTAGGCAGGTTGATAGGGAGTCTAGGGGTCCCCAAGGAGAGAGGGGTCTGGAATTCTCAAGGAAGAAGAAAGGACAAACTTTTTTTTCTTTCTCCACATTCCTTAGGATTATATAACAATAATGTATCCAGCCTAAGGACAGTCTTTGGATTCAACCTTCTGTTACCTTAAAATTATGGGAGTAGACCTGGTCTTTACAAGGATGTATCTTGCCTGAGGACAGTGTTATCTTAAAATGTAAATTATGGGAGTAGGTCTGATGAGGTCTTTACACCCTCCAGACATTCTTTAGATTATATAACCTCATTGTTAACACTAGCAAACGGGTACTCTTTCTGCCCCCTTCTGATGCCTATGTCAGAAGCTTTCTCTATCTCCTTTATACTTTAATAAAACTTTATTACACAAAAGCTCTGAGCAATCAAGCCTCGTCTCTGGCCCCGGATTGAATTCTTCTCCTCTGGGGGCCAAGAATCCCGGTGTCTTCGCGTGATTCAACAACAACCTTTCACAATCAAGGGTATCACCTTTTTTTTTTTTACATTTGGAGTTTTTTCCATTACACATGCTGCCTTCCTACCATGATGGAGTTATTCCCTGGGCTGGTAAGCCTTACATTCTGGAAGTGTTCAGTGGGATTTTCTGATTTGGGTATACACATTCGGTCTGTTGATTATTTAATGTTGTCACTTCTGTGGCTAACTAATGACTGAAAGCGAGTCAGTCCAGCCAGATACATTATTCTTCATGAGTTTGGCCTCTGCACTGTTTGGATTTCTGGACATTTCCATCTTAGTGCTGCCACATCTTTTGGTTTTCTTCCAAGAACCTAAATTGTATTTGTTTTGCCTACATTTACTATCATGAATCATTTGGGCATTATTATTATTATTGTGACTCCATAACTCATATAGTTCAAGAGAAGGAAGGCTTTTTGTTGAATCCTTAGAGAGGATTCTGCCTGGGTTTTGCTTTCTTGTACTTCTCACATAGCTCCTGAATTCAGAACATCTATATCTCAAAATAGATGGGGGCTTCCCAGATGGCGCCAGTGGCAAAGAACCCACCTGCCAATGCTGCTGCTGCTGCTAAGTCACTTCAGTCGTGTCCAACTCTGTGTGACCCTATAGACGGCAGCCCACCAGGCTTCCCCGTCCCTGGGATTCTCCAGGCAAGAACACTGGAGTGGGTTTCCATTTCCTTCTCCAATGCATGAAAGTGAAAAGTGAAAGGGAAGTCGCTCAGTCATGTCCGACTCTAGCAACCCCATGGACTGCAGCCCACCAGGCTCCTCCACCCATGGGATTTTCCAGGCAAAAGTACTGGAGTGGGGTGCCATTGCCTTCTCCGACCTGCCAATGCAGGAGACAGAAAAGATGGATGTGGGTTCTATCCCTGGGTTGGGAAGATCCCTTGGAGGAGGGAATGGCAACTCACTCCAGTATCTTTGCCTGGAGAATCTCATGGACAGAGGAGTCTAGCAGGCTGCAGTCCATGGGGTTGCAAAGCGTCGAATGTGACTGAAGTGACTTAGCACACAAGCATATCTCAAAATGCCCAGCTCAGATTAGGCAACTAGACATTCAGAAAAGGTGAGGAATAACTCATACAAACCTCTAGAACACTAGGCTGAGTTTAAGATAATTATTTGGTAAAAGAGTAAATGCAAATTCTTGATTATTTTTATCAGGGGAAGAAAGAGGTTGTGTACTAAGAGATACAAGCATGTGAACCGTGAGAGCTGCAAAACACAGTTATTTAGTGGTCACTTCATTTTGTCTTGTACTAATTTTTGCTGTCATTTCTATCTCCTATCAAGTAAGAGCTGACCTCTTATTTTCTTAATTTCATCCTATCTTGCACTTAGTAAATACTCAAAAGGAGCTTGTGAAATGAAATGAGTGATTCCAAAATCTCATTTCAGCCTTTCACCTTTCATCTATGGTACAGTAATAATTAGACAATGAAATGCTCCCCAGGCAAGAAACCAGAGGTAGAAAGACATAAAGTGCCATTGGCAACTATCAATCAGATAACTTCAGAAAATTGAATGTATATATGTATCTGGTTACTCGCAACAATAAACCATTAACAGAAACTTGGCATTTTAATTTAAGAACTTTCATACTTTCTTGACGGTTGTGTGTTTAACATAAGTAATGTACATTTGTGACATTTATATTTCCTTTAAACTTTAATACTAAATTAGTGTTTAATAAATTATTGCTTGTGCACTGAAAAAATAAGCTGGTCTTTTTCAAAAACAATTTAAATTTTTATTGATTTTGTTTACATCATAAAGAATTAGCAACTATAGTAGTTGCCACTTTAAGTGACCTCAGAAAAAACAAAATATATAATTATTTTACATGGTTATATTACAATTTTATAAAGTTAGTTACAGCTTACTCATGCTTTGTTATAAACTATATTCCTTTGGCCATATGTTGTAAGCTATCAATACTAATGCACATCCATATTAGCAAATATAAAAGAGAAAATCTAAAAGTGTCATAAGTCTTTTAAGCTTTACAACCATGTTAATGCTACTTTTGTCCATTGTTATATTATGCAGTCCTTAATACTAGAAAATATGTTTGAAAATTAAACAGTAGCCCCTTTCCCCATATTGATTTTATTTATGCTGAGAAATCATGTTTGTTTCTTACCAACCTTTGTCAGTCTGTTAAAATTTTGAATCAACCATTTTTAGAAAAGCTACTGAACATGCTGCTGCTGCTGCTAAGTTGCTTCAGTCGTGTCCGACTCTGTGCATGAGTTCATTATAAATAATGCATGTATATACTTTCTGTGTGCAGTTTAAAATTTGGCAAGATGTTTACAGCCCATGATTCTGACACAGAGAAAGGGCACAATGATGTAAATGAGGAAGAATCAAAATGAAATCGTCACAAAATGAGCTCAAATTTAAATAGGAATAAAAAAATCCATTAACAAACTGAAAACAGTAGTGACCCAAAGTTAAAATAAGATTTGAAGTTTAAAATGTCTTTTGTGATGACAAGGATCTGAAAATGTGATTGGGAAGACATTACTAAACAAGACTGCGATGTGTATATAAATTCCATGTGGCATATGAATCCATGACTTGTCTTTCCTTTCTGGCATTGTTGGGTTTTTGGTATCCTCACCTTAGGCACTGGAAAGCAGCATTGCCCGTTTATTCTCAACATGTGGCTCTGGGTTACCAAAAAAAAAAAAAAAAAAAAAAAACAACAACCCAGAAACTCTGTTATATTTTAAGACAGAGTTAAAGCTCTTGGGCCCAATTTGTTCCTGAAGCCACTCTGAGAACATTACACTGTGTTTTGCTGGAACAGAATCAGGACCTTTTGCATTGATGTAAAGGGCAATGACGAACATCAGGCTAAGAATGGGAATCTGTCCCCATGGGTCTCCTCCCGCCCCATCTGATTTCCTCTGTCTTCCATTTTTCTCTCGTACATACTTTCACACACATCTCATCTGAGTTAACCTAAGGCACTTTGCTGGGGAGATGAAAGAATTCGGCAAGAATGCACAAAGTTAAAAGGTTCTTAACAGTCTCATATAGCAGCTTTGCCTGTGACAGGAAGGCACTGCATCCAGAACTCGTTTCTATTAGTTATTTACAAAAATAATGTAAAAGTTAGTAATAAGTTTTAAAGGTGACTCTTGCATTGACTGTAATAGCTATGCTCTTAGAGACAGTATTTTAACTATCGCATGGTACATATGCCAGATACCGCCTTAATTGCAGAGAAGATGCTGCTGTCTCCTTGGCCATATGGTCAACGCTCCAGGCAACTCACATTCTGTCCATGATGGGGTTACTGGCATCTCTCCGTTGTAAAGGTATGAACACCGGGGCCTGCCCTCTGTTTAATCATCTACACATTGTGTATTGTAGCTAAGTATTTACAGATGACAAAACTAGACGTACAGCTTTTAAACTACAGTGGTAAAAGAAGAATGCTTTAATAATCCTCAAAAAAATTTGTAGGTAGTCCTTTCTTTGCCAAGTACACGAATAGGCGATTTCAAAGCAGTGATTTGGGATGGCATTCCAAAACTTCTCTCTCTGTCCCTTTGTGACATTTGATCTCATCTGAATGTAAAGTTGCATGATTTTCAAAAACCTCAGTCTCGCTGATTCTCCCTCCTGATCATTTAAATATATCTCTAATGTCAAAAATACACCGGCTGAACTATTTTCACATGTTGTTTCCAAATATAATCCCTACCAATGGTGTGAAACTTTAAAAGATTTTTAAAATTTTAAATTTCATCTACAAATTCTGTTTTGCAGTGACACATTTTTCCTTTACATCAGATTCATCTTAATTTACAAAAATAAACATCTTTCACAGGAATTCTGAGTGAACTCAAGTTAAATGTAAGTGGTGTTTGAATAGACCAGAAGTTCTGAAGAGCTATAATATAGTGAAGTGCTAACTGTAAAGAATTAAGTGCTTTCACAATGAGGCTTTCTTAATTCTCACTGCTTGTCTTCTCATGCTGTAAACAGCTCATCAAATGTCATGCGGAACTCTTGAGTGTGAAGAAAATAATCACTCTTACAGTTGTACATTGTTTTGTGCAAACACACACGTTGTTTTGTTTCACTTTGGCAGACACATCTTTGTTTGAATGATTTCTGTCCAAAATAAAGAAAATGAATAATCCTTCTTTCAAGATGAGCTGTATTTATTACTGGAACGGAAGTTGTCATATCCGTGATCGTTAGCTTTGAACTTTAAACACGACTGCTTTTCCTCCAAGGACTGTTTTTCTTCAAATGATTGGCACCAGCAGCATAAACATGACTGCACAAAGCAAAGTAACTTCGTTATAAGTTTACATCAAGTTACGCTATCACAACCCTCCTTGCTCACCAGAATTCTGGCTTTCTCTGCATGAACAGCAATTCTTGGGCCACTTTCTTGCCATGACCTCTTATTTTCCCCTTAAAAACATATAACTACAGAAGTAGTATATGATAAGTTTTTAAACTAGAAGCTACACTGAAGAAAAATGTATATAATTAAACTTCTTCATCTTTTAATTAAAATGAAATAGAAAGACACTTAATTCTTGGATACTTACTCTTGATTACTTGAGGAATACTCTTAATATTTGATAAATATATAACTCAAAGCTTTTTTCCTATGCAAGTGGAAATATTACCATACCTATACATCCATAATAATCTGTAACTTTGTGGGCATCAAAATAATTGTAGCTTGTTCCCCCCATATATTTAAGTACAAAACTAAAATTGTCAGCAAAGAGATGCTACAGACCCATGTTGACGTCTTCCACTCTGAGAATATGGTGCCCTAGAACTTCACCCCTAATTCCATAGAAATGGAATGGTGGTCGACAGTGGGGAACTGAAAGCAGCTCCTTTGTCCCTTTCCTGTTTACCTATTTCTGTTCACTTCTAACCTTAAAAGAACCTAATTATAGGCTTCTCTGGTGGCTCAGAGGATAAAGAATCTGCCTGCAATGCAGAAGACTGAGGTTCAATCCCTGGGTTGGGAAAATGCCCTGGAGAAGGGAATGGCCCAGTCCAGTATTCTTGCTTGGAGAATTTTATGGGTAGAGGAGCCTGGTGGGCTGCAGACCATGGGGTCACAAAGAGTTGGACATGACTGAGCAACTAACACACCCCTAGAGATTTGATCACTAAGCAATTGAAACTGACTCCTGACTTAATGCTCAACTGAGTGCACAAGATGCCTTGTCTAACCTGTTGATGCTTTTCCTAGATAAAAAGAAGCAGGACTAGGTCTGAACCCACAGCAATCCTCCCAAGCAATCCTGCAAGCAGATCACTTGGCAAGATAACATCTGAAGAGAGAGCCAGACAGTCTGCCTTCCATGGAGAGGCAGAACCCAACCTTCTACCTGGATGATTCACTGAGATTCTTCTCCCTCCATTTTTCCCTTTAAAAATTGTCATGACTGAACAGAATCTTTAGAGTTGGTCTCTGCACCCGAGTCCACCATCTCCCTAGATTGCTGGCTTTTCTGATGAAAGTATTTTTCTTCTTTATTAACACTTGCCTCTGGAATTATTGGTATACGAGCACAAGCAGTCAACCTAGGTTTGGTTACACTAGGAACAAGTGGATTTAAGGGAAGGAATATTTTATTCCATACTAGGTAACTGAAGGAGTGAATGAATGGATGGATGTTACACACAAATGGAAGCAGGCAAATGAGGAATAATTTCACGTATTCTATATCAAGGAACACTGCTATTGAATTAAGGCAGAAAAGTAAAGGTAGAACTGGAATTAAGCTGCTTTGTTTGACTTGTAATTCTCACCTGTGTATGAAAAAGGAGACTAACTTAGTTATAATTAGCAGTGGGCTACCTAGTCCAAAATCTTCCAAAAAGGGAAATAGTGCATTTAATTCATGTGTAGCTCTTATTTTATCATGTGAGAGCATTCAGATATCAATGCATGTAGTTTTTTATTCATTTTCTGAGTAATTCTATGAGTAAAACTGATTGGTTGAGGCAGTAGTGAATGATTGACTGGGATTTGTAGGGAGAAATCAATTATAGTGATTTATGAGCAAAATTTATATTTAAACAATCATCTATCATGTAATACAAGGGAAAATTATAAAACAATTGACTAGATCTCTCTGGATAGAAATATTAATAGTTTGTAAGGGTTATATTTGATACCAGATTACAAGGGTTTTTAATTTTCGAATACTCTCTTACCTTAAAGCAGTTTTTGAATCTTTTGCTCACCAAATACAGAGCTATTGGGTTAATACAGGAATTCAGGGAGGCCATGTTGATGCCAATGTAGTCCAATACCAACAAAAAGCTGCAAAAATAATACAAAAATTTATTTATGTGCTATGAGCACAAATCCTTTAAAGACTTTTGTGCTTTATAAATTTAAAAATTACCCATTTATAGTTATTTTAACTTTATCACTAGTCTTTGCTGATTTTGATCTCTCTCTCTCTTTCTCTTTGCCTCTCTCTCTTTCTCTTTGCTTCTGTCTCTCTCTTTCTCCTATTCTCTGTCCCTGTCATATCATTAACCGCTATTCCCACTCCCATGCTCAATTCTCTGCCTTAAAATGAAATATATTTTGTAAGTGCCCAGGCTGTCTAAAAAAGAAAGGATTTACAAAGTAAAATGGAGAACCAGATCTGGTATTTTCAATCATGCACTCACTCACTTGGACAGCCCTGGCTCTCCATTCTCAGCGTTCACCAAAGCTCCCCTTACTTCTCCATTGGAAATAGAAGCAAAAGTAAAAAAAAAAAGGGGGAGGCATCTTAAATTGCTTTAGGATTAGAAAAATGGTACTCTCTCTTCCTGCCAATGAAAGGAATCAATGGAAAAACTTCTGAATGGCATTTATTTACACAACTATTTCTATTTTACCTTACTTACCTCAAAAATTCACATCTACGGGGATCATGCTGATCATAAAGAGTGAGCTTCAAAATCCTGCTAAGATGAAGAGGAAGCCAACACAGAGCAAAGACAAGGACCAGGCAAAATACTGTTTTGGCCACTTCCCGTCTCTGAAATAAAACCACAATCAGACTCTGTAATGGATGGCTCATTATAATCACAGCATTCTCTCTTTCCAAACAAAATGTTTAATACTGTTTACAAAAAGTCAGTGGCATTTGTAAAAATTCAGGACACAGAGTTTTAAACTAAATAGTTACTGTGAATTAGAACCTAAATGACTAGAGACATCTTTTTCTTTAAACTTTTCATTTTGTATTGGGGTATAGCCAATAAGGAGAAGGCAATGGCACCCCACTCCAGTACTCTTGCCTGGGAAATCCCATGGATGGAGGAGCCTGGTGAGCTGCAGTCCATGGGGTCACTAGGAGTCGGACACGACTGAGCAACTTTACTTTCCGTTTTCACTTTCATGCATTGGAGAAGGAAATGGCAACCCACTCCAGTGTTCTTGCCTGGAGAATCCCAGGGACAGGGGAGCCTGGTGGGCTTCCGTCTCTGGGATCGCAGAGTCGGACACGACTAAAGCAACTTAGCAGCAGCAGCAGCATAGCCAATAAACAATGCTGTGATAGTTTCAGGTGAACAGCAAAGGGACTCAGCCATACATATACATGTATCCCTTTTCCCTCAAACTCCCCTCCCATCCAGGCTGCCACACAACATTTAGGAGAAGTCTATGTGTTAATATAGTAGGTCCTTGTTGGTTATTCATTTTAAATATAGCTGTGTGTACATGTCCATTTAAACCCCCCTAACTAGCCGGCCCTTCCTCTTATCCTAGAGATGGACTGGAATGGGTGAATTTAACTCAGATGACCATTATATCTACTACTGCGGGCAGGAATCCCTCAGAAGAAATGGAGTAGCCATCATGGTCAACAAAAGAGTCCGAAATGCAGTACTTGGATGCAATCTCAAAAACGACAGAATGATCTCTGTTCGTTTCCAAGACAAACCATTCAATATCACAGTAATCCAAGTCTATGCCCCAACCAGTAACGCTGAAGAAGCTGAAGTTGAATGGTTCTATGAAGACCTACAAGACCTTTTAGAACTAACACCCAAAAAAGATGTCCTTTTCATTATAGGGGACTGGAATGCAAAAGTAGGAAGTCAAAAAACACTGAAGTAACAGGCAAATTTGGCCTTGGAATACAGAATGAAGCAAGGCAAAGACTAATAGAGTTTTGCCAAGAAAATGCACTGGTCATAACAAACACCCTCTTCCAACAATACAAGAGAAGACTCTACACATGGACATCACCAGATGGTCAACACCGAAATCGGATTGATTGTATTCTTTGCAGCCAAAGATGGAGAAGCTCTATACAGTCAGCAAAAACAAGACCAGGAGCTGACTGTGGCTCAGACCATGAACTCCTTATTGCCAAATTCAGACTGAAATTGAAGAAAGTAGGGAAAACCACTAGACCATTCAGGTATGACCTAAATCAAATCCTTTATGATTATACAGTGGAAGTGAGAAATAGATTTAAGGGCCTAGATCTGATAGATACAGTGCCTGATGAACTATGGAGTGAGGTTCATAGCATTGTACAGGAGACAGGGATCAAGACCATCCCCATGGAAAAGAAATGCAAAAAAAGCAAAATGGCTGTCTGTGGAGGCCTTACAAATAGCTGTGAAAAGAAGAGAAGTGAAAAGCAAAGGAGAAAAGGAAAGATATAAACATCTGAAGGCAGAGTTCCAAAGAAAAGCAAGACGAGATAAGAAAGCCTTCTTCAGCGATCAGTGCAAAGAAATAGAGGAAAACAACAGAATGGGAAAGACTAGAGATCTCTTCAAGAAAATCAGAGATACCAAAGGAACATTTCATGCAAAGTTGGGCTCAATAAAAGACAGGAATGGTATGGACCTAAAAGAAGCAGAAGATATTAAGAAGAGATGGCAAGAATACACAGAAGAGCTATACAAAAAAGATCTTCATGACCCAGATAATCACTATGGTGTGATCACTGACCTAGAGCCAGACATCCTGGAATGTGAAGTCAAGTGGGCCTTAGAAAGCATCACTATGAACAAAGCTAGTGGAGGTGATAGAATTCCAGTTAGCTATTTCAAATCCTGAAAGATGATGCTGTGAAAGTGCTACACTCAATATGCCAGCAAATTTGGAAAACTCAGCAGTGGCCACAAGGACTGGAAAAGGTCAGTTTTCATTCCAATCCCAAAGAAAGGCAATGCCAAAGGATGCTCAAACTACCGCACAATTGCACTCATCTCACACGCTAGTAAAGTAATGCTCAAAATTCTCCAAGACAGCCTTCAGCAATATGTGAACCGTGAACTTCCTGATGTTCAAGCTGGTTTTAGAAAAGGCAGAGGAACCAGAGATCAAATTGCCAACATCCACTGGATCATGGAAAAAGCAAGAGAGTTCCAGAAAAACATCTATTTCTGCTTTATTGACTATGCCAAAGCCTTTGACTGTGTCGATCACAAGAAACTGTGGAAAATTCTGAAAGAGATGGGAATACCAGACCACCTGATCTGCCCTCTTGAGAAATTTGTATGCAGGTTAGGAAGCAACAGTTAGAACTGGACATGGAACAGCAGACTGGTTCCAAGTAGGAAAAGGAGTATGTCAAGGCTGTATATTGTCACCCTGCTTATTTAACTTATATGCAGAGTACATCATGAGAAACGCTGGGCTGGAAGAAACACAAGCTGGAATCAAGATATCCGGGAGAAATATCAATAACCTCAGATATGCAGATGACACCACCCTTATGGCAGAAAGTGAAGAGGAACTCAAAAGCCTCTTGATGAAAGTGAAAGAGGAGAGTGAAAAAGTTGGCTTAAAGCTCTACACTCAGAAAACGAAGATCATGGCATCCGGTCCCATCACTTCCTGGGAAATAGATGGGGAAACAGTGGAAACAGTGTCAAACTTTATTTTTCTGGGCTCCAAAATCACTGCAGATGGTGATTGCAGCCATGAAATTAAAAGACGCTTACTCCTTGGAAGGAAAGTTATGACCAACCTAGATAGCATATTCAAAAGCAGAGACATTACTTTGCCAACAAAGGTCCGTCTAGTCAAGGCTATGGTTTTTCCTGTGGTCATGTATGGATGTGAGAGTCGGACTGTGAAGAAAGCTGAGCGCCAAAGAATTGATGCTTTTGAACTGTGGTGTTGGAGAAGACTCTTGAGAGTTCCTTGGACTGCAAGGAGATCCAACCAGTCCATTCTGAAGGAGATCAGCCCTGGGATTTCTTTGGAAGGAATGATGCTAAAGCTGAAACTCCAGTACTTTGGCCACCTCATGTGAAGAGTTGACTCATTGGAAAAGACTCTGATGCTGGGAGGGATTGGGGGCAGGAGGAGAAGGGGACGACAGAGGATGAGATGGCTGGATGGCATCACTGACTCGATGGACGTGAGTGTGAGTGAACTCTGGGTGTGGTGATGGACAGGGAGGCCTGGCATGCTGCGATTCATGGGGTCACAAAGAGTCGGACACGACTGAGCGACTGATCTGATCTGATGTGTGGAATCTAGAAAAATGGTACAGATGAACCTATTTGCAGGGCAGGAATAGAGACACAGACACAGAGAAAGGATGTGTGGACACCAAGCAGGGGAGAGGAGGGTAGGATGAACTGGGAGATTAGGCTTGACATCAATATACTACCATGTATAAATGGATAGTGGGAACCTGCAGTTTAACACAGAGAGCTCAGCTCAGTGCTCTGTGATGACCTAGCTGAGTGGGATGGGCGGTGGTGAGAGGGAGGTCCAAGAGGGAGGGGATCTATGTATACATACAGCTGATTCACTTCACTGCACAGCAGAAACTAACACAGCACTGCCAAGCAATTATACTCCAATAAAAATGGTTTATCTAAAAACATGATGGCTCTTTTTACATTCCTTTAGATTATGTAGGGTATCTCCAGGTAGATAGTATAAACCATATTAAAAATATCAGACTAAGAATAAGGAATTATGCTCTAGTATATGATACCTTTAGTTTATTATCACTACAATAATTTCCATATTCATAATTGGAATTGTAATCATGAGTCAGCAAATATTTCTGTTTCCTTACCTGTTTTAAGTGATCATTTAAAGCAATTTGCATACCACTCTTCTTTCTCAACATTTCACAAGTCATCAGGGTATAAAACAATGCAGTGATGGCCAATGGCAGGCAGAAATAGAAACTAAATAGCCACCAGTCTTTAGCTGTCTTGTAAAACTATGGGGAAGAAAGGATGTTATAGTTAATATTCCTCTGTAAGAAAATCTTACACATCAAATATTAAAAAATGCTCATCAAGGAATAATCTTCTAAAGTAGACCCATTTTATAAATACTATGTAGAATCTTTCAGTAGAATCTTTATTCTACTATGTAGAATTTTTTGTCTGCTGAACAAAAAATTAAGTGAGACAAACTTTTCCTAAAAGGTGTTTCAATTATCTAAGGCAGTGTGCTATAATTATATACAAAAATGTAAGCAATTGGGCAAAATTTTAAATTCTTGATAACTCAAATATTTTTGTCTTCACACAAGTGAAAGGAACTCCTTGTGTGAAATACCACATCTGGATGTGTAAAGATATTCTAGTGTTTTGGGGAACTTCTCACTTTTTAACAAGTTTGTTTCTGGGGAAAGCAGGTAGGAAGAGGTCTATAGTAATCATTTAGCTCAGGAATGTATACATCTGAACTACCAACTAAAAATCAAAATTGCTTATAAAATGACTTCTCTCTTACTCGTTCTTCTTTCCTTTTCCTTTTAAAGATTGTTGTTCCAGATATGTCTCTGTTGGAACAGAAGTCATGGAATCTATGCAGTACTTTGGGCTTCCCAGGTAGTGCTTATGGTAAGGAACCCGCTTGCCAATGCAAGAGACATAAGTGATGCGGGTTCGATCCCTGGGTTGGAACAATCCCCTGGAGGAGAGCACAGCAACCCACTCTAGTATTCTTGCCTGGATGATCCCATGGACAGAGGTGCCTGGTGGAGTAATAGCCATGGGGTCGCAAAGATTGGGACATGACTGCGACTTAGCGCACACCCATGCAGCACTTTTTCTATTGTAACTAATAAGAAACAAGGAAACAGCATTTTCATTTTCAGTTTCCCATTAAAGCCCCTCTTTAGTCTTCTGTTTATCATGATCTATACACATATACATAAAGTCTTATATAAACTTATGTGTAAAATAGAAAATAATTATTTGTGACATTTGGGCCCACTCCCTTTGCATTAACTTCTCCTCACCCTTTCTGTTGGGAAGAGCCTTTTTCACTTAGGGTCTATTTTCTGATGGCCAGCATTGCTATTTTTCCCCATTCCCTAATTAAACACTCTTAAATAAATAGACAAGATGAAGTTCTTTGCAATAGCAGCTTTCCCTTTAGAGAGAGGACAAGCTTGTCATTCATACCAAGATTCATGGAGTCACGTAGATTTCTACCAGTCTATCCATACCAGGGGGACTTCTCCTTGATCATTCCTTTAACCACACACTGCCTCCAATGACTGCTGTGTTGCTTAATGCAAAATATGTTGTAGCTGCCAGTTCTTATGTGAATTTGAGTAGAAAAGCTATAAATTCCAATCGATTCTCTTATGTCAACTTGGCTTATCTGTATTCCTGAGAATCAGGGAATTCTTGGAGAAGTAATGACCTAGCTTCTTGCAGCATGGGTCATTAGTCCCGCTGTTAACCCTGAGGTCCTGGGACCTACACTTTTAATTTATGCCAAGGATAGTCATAAATCAATAATTTCCCAAAAAGAAGAGATTGGGGGAAAATAGCTAAACATTTATAAGGCAAGAGCAGAAAAGGGAAAGAAAAGTAAAATTTACCTGCATAAATGCTGTTTTCTGAGTGGGATGGAGCAAGCAGATTCTCAGTTTATTTCCTGTGTGATCACTGGTAATTATATCAAAACCCACGGCCTCAGGGACAGCCAGAACCACAGAGACCACCCAAATTAAAACAATTTCTACTGCTGTCCATTTTGGAACCCCGATTCCTTTAATCCGACTCCAAGAAGCAACAGCTCGATATCTGAAAAACAAAACAGAATCAGTTGCCAAGCTGGCAGAGCCTGGTTTTTATTGAATTACAGTTTACCTTCTAAGTAACGTAGCAACCACTAGGATCGTGGTCAGGATATATGTCACTTAGATACATGCTCTTACCTGTCAATACTTAGAGCACATAGACTCAGCACAGTGATGCCCACGGAAGCCTTCTGAATGAAAGGCACCAGCTTACACATCTCAACCCCAAAGGGCCAGTCCTTGGCGAGCAGCTGCATCGAGGAGACACAAAGCTCTGTTAGGGAAATGTTTACAGGGTGCTCTTGAACTGTATGTATTACTTAGAGGAGGTGAATGAGCTTGTGAGAAAAATAACAAATTTCAGTTCTTATTCTTTTTCTCATGGGCTCCTCTGGAAATCATCTGCATTTGTTACATATTTGGAACAAGAGAGTGGGCTGGCAATCATGAAAGGGCAGACAATTCAGGAGAATTAGCTACACATGAACAGGAGCTTAGGGTCAAGGTATCTTCTACTGCAGGGCCAACTGGGGCCAATTGCTTAAGTTCTCCTTACAAAAATGGGAAGCTGCTGTATAGCACCAGGAGCTCAGATTAGTGCTCTGTGATGATCTAGAGGGGTGACATGGGGGGCAGTGGGAGGGAGGCTCAAGAGAGAGAGGATATATGTACACATACTGCTGATTTACTTCATTGCACAGCAGACACTAACACAACATTGTAAAACAATTATATTCCAGTTTAAAAAATTTTTTTTAAATTGAGCCTGTAGTGCTAAAAATGCCTCTCATACTCTTATGAAGTCTCCAATGCTCAGTTGATGGCCAAATCAAAATAAAGATTAATCAAAAATAGGTGAAAAGTGTTCCTTAGTTAGACTAGATGTCTCCCTGGGCTTCCCTGGTAGCTCAGCTGGTAAAGAATCTGCCTGCAATGCAGGAGACCTGGGTTCTATCCCTGGGTTGGAAAAAATCCCCTGGAGAAGAGAGTGGCAACCCACTCCAGTATTCTTGCCTGGAGAATCCCCATGGACAGAGGAGCCTGGTGGGCTAGAGTCCATGGGGTTGCAAAGAGTTGGACACGACTAAGCGACTAAGCACAGATGACTCCTATGGAGAACAGAGTGTGTGTTCGTGTACTTACTCTTCACTCTGGTCAACTGTGCTGTCAGTCAGCACACTATTCAGCATGTGTTCAATATAAGGCATGCTTTTTCCTTAAGACTTCACCTGAGTCCTTCCTTCTCCCAGAAGGCTTTCCCCCCACAGATCCACTTGGCTAAAACCTTTACTTCTCTTAGCTCTTACTCAAGTCTCACCTTTTCAATGTGACCACACTGCTAAGGATAGGAAATGGTCAGGCCTCCACATGTCCGTCTTTCTACTCCACTTTCCTTTACGCCTACAGCACTTATTAACTCCTACCGTGTATAGTATAGTATACTTGCTCGTTTTGTTAAGTTTTGCTGTCTGCAACCCCTAGCCTATCAGACAGAATACAACTTCTGCAATTGTCTACCACAGTTCCTAACACACAGCAGATGCTTAAGTATTCAAGTCCCTAAAATACATAGGCACTAGTTATTCAGTGAGCAAAATGACTTACTTCTTGCTACTATACATACATTTCTATTTCAAACTAACTATGCAGCCATCTTCTGTTAAACTCATGATTTTCTTTTGTAGGACAATTGGGTATGCCCCACACACAATGTAAATGAATCACATTAGGTAAACATCTGGGTCAAATGTTTACGCAGTTTGAAAAGAAACTGTTTTAAATCTACCTCTGTGTGTTTAAAGTTGACTCATTGGAAAAGACTCTGATGGTAGAAGTGATTGGGGGCAGGAGGAGAAGGGGACGATAGAGGATGAGATGGCTGGATGGCATCACTGACTTGATGGACGTGAGTCTCAGTGAACTCCGGGAGATGGTGATGGACAGGGAGGCCTGGCGTGATGTGATTCATGGGGTCACAAAGAGTCGGACATGACTGAGCGAATGAACTGAACTGATGTGTGTTTTAATGTTTTAAAGAATAACCTTCCAAAGTTGAAAACTAGTTTGAAACATAATTAAGTCTTTCCATTCTCCTACTTGTAACATTTCTTTGTTGAGTTTGTCATGCTGGGTAACTGTTTGGCAACTAGAATGGCACCCAAAGCTGAAACATGTGTCTCAGTATGAATATGTCTCAGAGCTCCAGCATGAGACCAATTTCATTTCTAAGACAGATGTGAAAAATTACACCGACATGTAGACAAATCTTGGCAAACTTACAGCAAATATGCTTTTTCTAGGGTCAGAAAGCCTGCAAGGCCAGGCAGATCACACAAGAGTGAAGGCAGCCAGGTGCAAGAAAGTCACTGGTGTCAGGAAATAATAGAGGGCAGAGGGGTCTGGGGTAAATCCTGTCTAAAAGGAGCCTGTGCTAATAAACATGATGTGATTGTTGATAAGAAATCCCCAATACCAAAATATCTTGATTTTTATCCCCAAATGTTTATATAAAATCTCACAATTTATAAAAATTGTCAACTAATTCAAATTTTTGAAAAAACAAAAACATTAACAGATAATAACATCATGTTAACAAACTAATTTTATGTGTCAGACCAGCCTCTAACTTGTGAACTCTGGATTAAAATGGGCTGGCTCATAACTCTGCTTATTCATTTATTCATTCAACAAACATGTATTCAATACTCACCATGTGCCAACACCATTTGGAGTATGGGGGCCTATCAGAGAACAAGGCAAACTCCCTGCTCTCATGGAGCTTACAGTCTAGTGAGGGAGGCAGAGAAAGAACACACAAATACTTAATATGGTGTTCACAGGATTTGTGGCAGCTGATGCGAAGAGCTGACTCATTGGAAAAGACCCTGATGCTGGGAAAGATTGAGGGCAGGAAGATAAGGGGACGACAGAGGATGAGATGGTTGGATGGCATCACTGACTCAATGGACATGAGTTTGGGTAGGCTCCAGGAGTTGGTGATGGACAGGGAGGCCTGGCGTGCTGCAGTTCATGGGGTCACAAAGAGCCGGACACAACTGAGTGACTGAACTGAACTGAGAAATTATAATGAAATTTGGGGTGCTTTCTTGTTTTAAAGATAGTTTTGATGTGGACCATTTTTAAAGTTTTTATTACATTTGCTACAATATTGCTTCTTCTTTATGCTTTGATTTTTTTGGCCATGAGGCATGTGGGATCTTAGCTTCCCAACCAGGGATCCAACCTGCACCCACTGCATTGGAAGCAAAGTCTTAACCCCTGTACCACCAGTCAGGTCTCTCTCACAAGAGGCAACCTTCAGTAGGGATTTGACTAAAATAAAAGAGTAAGCCATGCGGACTGTATTCTAGGCAGAGGAAAGAGCAAATACAAAGGTCCTGAGGTCAAAATAAGCCTAGTGAGAGGAGGAGATGAAAAGAAGTTTCTTAAGGCTGACTGGAGTGTTCCAGACCAGTTTAGATATAGTTAGAGGGAGGAGTGTGATTTTTTTTTAAGGAAATCCATTGCAATATTTTGAACAGGGAGATGGCATCATCTTATTTATGTTAAAAAAAAATCACTCCAGGGATTTCCCTGGTGATCCAGTGGTTAAGATTTCACCTTTCAGTGCAGGAGTTGCAGGTTTGATTCCTGGTCAGGGAACTAAGATTCCATACGTCTATGGCTAATAAAACCAGAACATAAATAACAGAAGCAATACTGTAACAAATTCAACAAAGTCTTGAAACAAAATTGTCCACATTAAAAAAAAAAAAAAAAAAAAACACACACCAAAACCCTTCTCATTCTAAAAACATAAAAAGATCTAGAAAGTGGTATGGTAGACTATGAATAGACTAGATAGACAATGATAGACAACTAGAATAGTCAAGAAAAGATTTGATGAGAGATCATGGGCTGAAACTTGTGGTGCCTTGCAACTGAAAGGAATGGATTATAGACAGGATATATTTTGATAACAGAGCTAGCAGGACTTGTTGATGGGTTGGATATAAGATGTGAGGAGCCAGAAAACTCAAAGAAGTTGATCATATGAATGGTGAAGACATTGACAGAAATGTAGAAGACCCAGGATCCCGCAAATCTGAACCAGCTACAAGCTCAAGGTGGTTTAGAAGACTTGTCAATTACCCTTGCAAACATAATAAAAAGATTCCAACCAGTTGAAAGAATCCTTCCAGGCACAATTTGGTATAAACTACTGCATCTAGGTAGTCTTTCTAATCATTCTATCTTTATATGTATCAGAGGGGGAAGAAAAAGGAAAACTAACATTTACAATGGGTTAGGCACTATTCTAAGCCATTTACCTATGGTATATCATTGAATGCCCAAAGCAATCCTATAAGGTAAATTACTATAAACTGCATTTTAATAGGTTAAAAGACTTAGAGGTACTTAGAAGTTTATTAACTTGCTGTGTTGGTTTTTTAGGGCTCCCCTGATGGCTCAGACAGTAAAAGAATCCACCTGTAATGCAGGAGACTTGGGTTCAATTCATGGATCAGGAAGATCCCCTGGAGAAGGGCATGGAAACCCACTCCAGTATTAAACATGCCCACAAATTCTTCGACAGTCCTCCCTTCAAAAGGTGAAGCTCATTTCCCTCCCTTTGAAGCGGGGGTGGGGGGGGGTACTTAATGATTCACATTTAATGAATAGAATGTGGTGGGACTGATGATGCCTGACATCTGAGACTAGTTCATAGATGGCATTATGGGTTCCTCCTTGCTGCTCTTGGATCATTGCTTTGAGGGAGTTGCCATGTCAAGAAGGAGACTCAAGGGTCCCTGTGAAGAGGCAACATGGCAAGGAACTGAGGCCACCTGAAAACAGCTGGCACTGATTTGCCAAGTGTCCAGCCTTGGACAAGCCTTCTCATGACGTCAGCCCCACCAATAACTTGACCCTCCTGAGAGACCCTGAGTCAGGACAACCCAGGTCTCCCACACTGCAGGTGGATTCTTTATCAGCTGAGCCACCAGGGTAGCCCAAGAATACTGGAGTGGGTAGCCTATCCCTTCTCCAGCGGATCTTCCTGACCCAGGAGTTGAACCGGGGTCTCCTGAATTTCAGGTGGATTCTTTACCAGCTGAGCTACCAGGGAATATATTTGTCCTTGGTCACTCACTTATGTGAGGCTTCCTGTGTGGCGTTTGTGGTAAAGACCCACTTGCCATTGCAGGAGACATGATACTGTGGGTTCGATCCCTGGGTCAGGAAGTTCCCCTGGAAGAGGGCATGGCAACCCACTCCAGTATTCTTGCCTGGAGAATCCCATGGACAGAGGAGCCCCGAGGGCTATAGTCCATAGGGTGGCAAAGAGCTGGACATGATTGAAGTGACTTAGCACGCACACACATGCTCACTTAGGTAAGTAATAGATAACTCCGGCTATTTTATTCATCTAATGTCCAAAAATTCAGATAGTTTCAAGTATCTTATTGTCTTGAACAATCTCTAAATATGCAAATGTGAGTGTCACAGGGTACAGTCATTAGATGAGTCAAATTGAATGAGTGTCTGGTCACTGAAGGGAGAGACGTCTGGCCAATGAAAATGAGTTCTGCGTTGAATCCAGGCTCTGTTTTGAGGTTATTATTGCTTTTGGCTCAGACTAGACATTGGATGATTGCTTTTCATACCACTGGGAGGCCTGCAGTCCAACCTCTGACCCAAGTTATCACAGGGGACAGGGAAACACAAACCGAAAATTGTAGCAATTCTCTTCTAGTTCAACACAGAGATAGTCAGAAACTTAATCACAACCGACAGATTACAATTTTCTAATCTACCCTTCCAAAGGAAAAGAGACTGCCAAAAAACCCTTCATGATTTCAATTCCGACATGAATGCTGCCAGTCCTGAGAGGCCACAGAAGGTGAGGGATTGATTGCCCGTTTCTATTATTTTGTAGTCAGAAGGATGACTTTGGCAACCTCTGCTTCTCCATCAGAAGGCTTTGTGGAGACACTGAGAAGCCTGATCTCCTGTGACATAGACCATGCCTACTGTTGATGCTCATCTCTGTCTAAATGGCCTCCATCCAGAATGTCTTGGCAATTTAGGGCTTGGAGCTTATTAAGAATGCAAAGACATTAATCTCTTGCCCTGAGTGGAGGAAAAGCTGTGAACTTAAAAAAAAAAATCAATCTCAACCAAGATGCCACTTTAAAATTTGGTGAAAGAATGTTCTTAGAGGTTTTCATAATTCTTGGAAATTATTTCACTATTTCTTGACAAAAATAATGACACCCAATGCCTATAATCTGAAGTTCAACAATTCAGTTTTCCTTTTGGTAGAGGAAACTGATTCTCTTTTATTGCAAGAAGAAGCAAGTCTAACTTTAAACCTAGCAATAATACATTCATATTTCTTATTTGCAGTTTTCGTCATTCAGTTAGATAACTTAAGGGAAAAATCTGAGTATTGAAGACAAATTATGCATGTAACCAAATCTCTCTGATTGCCAAAAAAAAAAAAAAAAAATGTCAGGGATCAATATTGTTTCTAGGTCCCTGCCACCTAACTTAAATGTTGGGGTCCTGTTTAAAATTAAGTTTGAATAGATATTACTTACTATTTATCAAATGTGAGCCAGTCAGAAAATACTGCCGTTACTGACACTGGTTTTCAATGGTGATGGCTCATCTGAGAAAGAGCTTTTGTTAGTGTTGGTCCTAGGAGCAATGTAGTGTCCATTTGACAAATGACAGCCTGTCCTCAGGCTTGCCTCTTTCCCCTAAAGCTTCCACTGCTTTGCTAGCACATTTCTTTTGTATAAATAAATACAAATAAACAAACAAATAAACACTAGATTGAAAACAGTCATGGTCATACTGACTATAAGATTTCTACTCAAAGATGCACATGATATCATAACTTTATGTTGAAACAGCTGTTTGAGAAATAAAAAAGGCAACAGAATACTAAAAACTTCATATCATATTGTAAAAATATTTTTATAGTACATAGTTTATACTATGTACTATATACTATTATAGTATATACATATTTTTATATTACATAGTTTAAAAAATTTCTAAAAGGATAAACAGTGTGAATAGAAAATCAGTGTCTTTTCTTTAAAGGTATTGCTAAATGAGTCCTACAAAATCTTTCCAACTGGGGATATTTATATTTTCCAATTCTCTTTTTTAATTAAAAATTACATTCTTGACAAATTAAATGGAGAAAATCCTATTAATACATACCATTCTTAATACCCAATGGAATCTAGACCCAAATGGTCAGGAAATGCCAAAGTTAACCATCTTGTACTAACAAATGTTCAATTGTCTCATTAACCATAATCACCATTCTCCTTTCTATTTTTCAAAAAAATCAAAACCACTATGAGGTACCATTTCACACCAGTCAGAATGGCTGCGATCCAAAAGTCTACAAGTAATAAATGCTGGAGAGGGTGTGGAGAAAAGGGAACCCTCTTACACTGTTGGTGGGAATGCAGACTAGTACAGCCACGATGGAGAACAGTGTGGAGATTCCTTAAAAAACTGGAAATAGAACTGCCTTATGATCCAGCAATCCTACTGCTGGGCATACACACTGAGGAAACCAGAAGGGAAAGAGACACGTGTACCCCAATGTTCATCGCAGCACTGTTTATAATAGCCAGGACATGGAAGCAACCTAGATGTCCATCAGCAGATGAATGGATAAGCAAGCTGTGGTACATATACACAATGGAGTATTACTCAGCCATTAAAAAGAATACATTTGAATCAGTTCTAACGACGTGGATGAAACTGGAGCCTATTATACAGAGTGAAGTAAGCCAGAAAGAAAAACACCAATACAGTATACTAACACATATATATGGAATTTAGAAAGATGGTAACAATAACCCTGTGTACGAGACAGCAAAAGAGACACTGATGTATAGAATGGTCTTATGGACTCTGAGAGAGAGGGAGAGGGTGGGAAGATTTGGGAGAATGGCATTGAAACATGTAAAATATCATGTATGAAATGAGTTGCCAGTCCAGGTTCGATGCACGATACTGGATGCTTGGGGCTGGTGCACTGGGACGACCCAGAGGGATGGTGTGGGGAGGGAGGAGGGAGGAGGGTTCAGGATGGGGAACACATGTATACCTGTGGCGGATTCATTTTGATATTTGGCAAAAGTAATACAATTATGTAAAGTTTAAAAAATAAAATAAAATAAAAAAATTAACAGGATACACTGAGCTTTAACTGGTTCTTAGTTTCAGAACATTCTACAACGTTTTTAGTGGCGAGCATAGTGCCTGGCACACAGTGACTGCTCATTAAATGTTGTTGTTGTTGTTCAGTCACTAAGTCGTGTCTGACTCTTTGCAATCCCATGGACTGCAGCACACCAGGCTTCCCTGTCCTTCACCATCTCCTGGAGTTTGCTCAAACTGACATCCACCGAGTCAGTGACGCCACCCAACCATCTCATCCTCTGTGGTCCCCTTCTCCTCCTGCCTTCAATCTTTCCCAGCATCAGGGTCATTTCCAGTGAGTTGGCTCTTAATGATGAATGAATGAGTTCATGGATGAGTGAATGAATTTGATCATAAGACAGACATCTTGTATTAAGACTTGTCATGAGCTTTTCAGTTCCCATATTTGAAACAATTCTTCTGAGAATTGAGATGACTGTGCTTACTACTGATCGATTGATTTTGTACTGTCTAGTCCAGGTCCTCCTCCCTACCAGATAGATCAAGTCTTCTTGACACATAAAGCCAGGGCCTCCAGAAATGAGGTGTTGGCTCTTCTCTGGGAGTTCCGCTTGCTAAGCAGACAGGAAAAAGTGGAAAGCAAAATTCCTCCCCTCCCCTCTCTCTCTCCTCCTCAAACGTGTCAGGGAAATGACTGGTATAAAACAGAACCCACTATTTCTCACTATCTGCTGGGATTCTATGAGGTGTGTTATTTGTAAGCGTGGCGGAGATGAATTCGGAAAGCACAGAGATGCTTTTAGGAAGGTGGGTGGGCAACACATTACAAGTGACAACCAGGGTTACTTTGCCAGACTGTTGTCTATTCCATCTGGTGATGAACTGTGAACATTTCTTTCATATGACTGATAGTATAGAAATATTTTTACAGAGTCAAAAGAAGGAAATAATGGAGTGGCTGTGTTACACAAGTTTGGGGAAGGGTGTAGTCTTTTGCTTTTATCTCTGTTTCCTGTGGCAGATAAGAGTTTTTGTGCATTTGAACTGGCGTTTTAATAAGATAAGACACCCTCATTCAAGGATTTCCCATGTCCGATTGATCTCCCTTTCTTTTCTTTTTTTTTTCTTTAATTCAAACTGGAGCTCTGTGACAACCTGGAAGGGTGGGATGGGGAGGGAGGTGGGAGGAAGGTTCAAGAGGGAGGGGACATAAGTATACCTATGGCCGATTCATGTTGATGTTTGGTGGCTACCAACACAATATTGTAAAGCAACTATCCTTCAATTAAAAATAAATAAATTTAATTAAAAAAATACAGTGAGAGTTTAAGCTGCTGGTAAAGTGCACAGAAAATATTTTCTTGACTTACATGGTACTTGTGCCCTGGGGACAAATATCAATTTCAAGTTCCATCTTACATCTGTTAAAATGCACTTAATCACTTAAAGAATAGGCCAAAGGTGCCATTTAAATAGACTACAGTATGAACAGCACCCCCTGGAGTTGTGTAAGACAGAGACCCTGTCCCAGGAATCTGTTGTGTGCACTCCAGCAAAGAAAGGGCTTTCCACTGCTCTGAAAAGATTCCTAAGACTGGCTGAAATAGATGAGTGACTCCATTAAAATGAGTTAAGTTTCCTGAAACAAAAGCTCTAAGAGCAGCAAAGAGACAGAATAAAAAGATAAAAAATAAATATGTCTTAGGAGTAAATTAACTTCACCTTAAATATATATCCCTTCTCGGGTTACAATGAAATTTATTTCCACATCTGTAACAGGCCAATAAATAACTGGATGGCTACTCTTCTATGATCTGAACCTGAAAACTTATCCTCAATTTGTGCTTAAAAGCTTTCATTGACATGTCACATATGTTGAAAAGATTCAACTAAGAGCATTAAGAAATGCTATTCACAAGTCTAGCTTTATGGTCAGATTCACTTCTCTGGGCTGAATCTTTGAAGATCACTGTGACACCTGAAGAAACAAAAGAATTATAACCTGATGATCTCATGGCTCGGAAAGTGACTCTCAAACTTAATAAATTCAACAAATCTTGAGTCATTTCATGTCTTACTTAAACCTAATTCTATCCAGAGAATGGTTTACAGAATAATCTGTGCTTAGAAAACATTTGATTACTATGGAAGTCAAAAGCTCTTTAATATAAATTAAAAACATTGCGTGAGGGGGAAGGCGACATATAGAACCTAACACCCAGAGAATTGGGTTACTCCTTTCTGGAAAGTAAAATGAAGCTAAGGAGGAGAGAAGTAGAAACACAAGGGTGAGAAGGCATGAGTATGTCTGGAAAGGAATCTTGGGGACAAAATGCCTCAGTCAACTTTGCTGATATATTTCTTTTTTTTTTTTTCTTTTTTTTTTTTTATGTGGACCATTTTTAAGGTCTTTATTGAATTTGTTACAACATTGCTTCTGTTTTATGCTTTGGTTTTTTGGCTGCGAGGGATGTGAAATCTTAGCTCCCTGACCAGGGATCGAACCCATACCCTCTGCACCAGAAGACAAAGTCTTAACCACTGGACCCCCAGGGAAGTAAGTCCCTGCTAATAATTTCTGACTCAAGAACAATCCTCATTCTCTTTCTTCTACCACCCCATTTTGGCCATTTTCTTATTTCTTTACCAATTTCACCAGAGGATCTTTTAGGAAAGACAAATAGTAAATCTCTAAAATAAAAGCATTGGAAAGAAAAAAAAAAGTCTAAAATTAGAGAATTTGCTGGCTAAGCTACATCCATATACCATGCTCAGCTATCTGCCAGACATAACCAACCTCTTCTTAACTTTGCAAAGTCCTCAAAGAAAATGCTTCACATCATAAATTATATCTAGAATCGCATTTCAGCTCAGGCTATATCTGTCAACATCTTTGAAAGCACTTAATCACTTATTAGCATTAGGCATGTTTCTCTAAAGATCATCAATCATTGCATATTAGCTACACAGTGAAAACCTTATTTGGTTTTCTTTAGAGAATGAAGACCCTGGCTCCCTGGCTTCGAAACAACATGGTCTTGGCTGTATCATCCTCTTGTACAACTATGGAAATACCTTCAGTCTTGAACGATTCATTTAAAATGAGCAAAGAAAAAAAATGTAAAGTCTTTGATAGATAATCCTTACCATGTTGAAAGAAACATTGTCTTGACATTTTAAGAGCCTTAGATTTATGGACTGACCGAGTGACAGATCAAAGGCAAACACAAGAAGAATCATAGAGTTAGCCCTGGGAAACCTTCCATTGTCCATGGCCAAGGGTTTGCCAATCACTTTGTCACAGGCATCCATGGGCAAAATGTGAAGCAATGAATCAGAACTAGGAAGTGTTGAGTTTCTGGGTTATTTGACATCTGCTATTCACTTTTGACTTTCATGCATTGGAGAAGGAAATGGCAACCCACTCCAGTGTTCTTGCCTGTAGAATCCCAGGGACGGGGGAGCCTGATGGGCTGCTGTCTATGGGGTCACACAGAGTCGGACATGACTGAAGAGACTTAGCAGCAGCAGCATTGACCTCTTATTCTGCAATGGCCAATAGCCTCATATATATAGAAAAAAGAACAAAAATCTCTTCTTTTTCATTTGGACAGTTACAAAAATATGAGTAGAACGTCTGTCAACAAGCATTTGTCTGCGGTTGACTGTTACAGGGTGTTGGAGTGTTAGTTATATTTATTAATTGACTCAAGGTTATTCAAAATGAATAGTCTTACTCTTTATTAATACTTTTAAAATGTTACTACTTCAAATATGATTAATTGGTGATCCTTAAAATTTTCTTTTTTAATTTAAATAAAGGAATCTCAGAAGTATCTAGGTTCTGTTCAGGGTATAAAATGCTTCTTCTACTAACATATCTCTGTGCTCAGTTGTGTCTGACTCTTTGCAATCTTATGGACTATAGCCTGCCAGGCTCCTCTGTACATGGAATTTTCCAGGCAAGAATACTGGCATGGGTTGCCATTTCTACCTCCAGAAGATCTTCCTGATCCAGGGATCGAACTTGTATCTCCTGCATTAGCAGGCAGATTCTTTACCGCTAAGCCACCGGTGAACCCTAACATATGTCCAGATATTACTAAAATGTCACTAAAATATCACAGTTACTTAACTGGACATATTAACAGTATTGATATCTTGGGCAAAATTAGACTCGCCTACTCAATGACAGGGGCTTCCCCAGTGGATCAGCAGTAAAGAATCCACCTGCCAATGCAAGACGCACTGGTTCAATCCCTGAGTTGGGAAGATCCCCTGGAGAAGGAAATGGCACCCCACTCCAGTATTCTTGCTTGGGAAATCTCCTGGAATGAGAAGCCTGGCGGCCTACAGTCCTGGGGGTTGCAAAAGAGTCAGACATGACTCGGCAACTAAACAATGACAACAACCACCTCCATGATACCTTTACTTCTTGTGTTGCTCTATACACATAAACTTCCATTTATTAATCAGAGAAGTATAACTTCAAAAGTTAAATTTGATGGTGTTCTGTTCACTTCTACTTCTAACTATGAAACTAGTTAATCATACACAGACTTGTTAAGTGCTAGAAGTAGTCTAAGATTGAAAAGTGAGAAAGGTGCTTTTGATTGAAATGTAGCTTTGATTGTGTCCCAAGCAGGAAAGCCTGACTATCTGACAAAGTCACTACAAGGTCATTTCACTCAAAACTCATTTGAGGGTTCAGTGAAGCAATTCCCATTTTGACATACCAGCATTTTAATGTTACATGTATTCCACCTGAAGTGGTTAAATGTTAAAGATCAGTAGTTTTTGCCTCTCAGACCTAGGAAGGCAGCTTCTTTGCCTCCAACAGTGGCCTCCAAAGTCTTAACAATAAAACCATCTAGAGGCACTCCAAACAGGTCACCAGCTTAATTTTTAGAAAGCTCTCCACCACCACTAGACATCTGATTGTACTTGGATCCTTATCAAAATAATGTCCATGTAGATATCTGTCATCAGTTTATAAGGAGATTTGTTTTCAAACGCAATTTGTGTGTGTGTGTGTGAGCTCTGTTGTGCCTGACTCTTTGCAACCCCATGGACTGTAGCCCACTAGGAAAAAAAAAGTCCATGGAATTTTCTAGGTAAGAATACTGGAGCAGTTTGCCATTTCCTTCTCCAGGGATCTTTCTGACCTGGGGACTGAAACTGCGTCTCATACCTTTAGGCTTTTTACCAGTGGGGCCACCTGGGACGATACTAAATGCTATTTGCTTATACATAGAGGAAACTATATTTCTATTATTTACTATATTTATGTTAACTATATATATCAACTCAGTTATCCATGTAAATACAGCACAAAGAGAATGAATTTGTTACAATTTAAAAGTTCGATATTTGCTCAAGCATTTTTAACTTCTTGAGATGTTAAAAGAAGTTGAAGAAATTTTCAATTCAAGGCTTTAAAAAATATCACTGCTAATCCAAACCAAGCAAACCAACTAATCAACCAATCACTAGCAACACATAAAACTTCACAGCATCTATAAGTACACTCAGCTCTTCCTATGCAACTTTGACATTGGTGCTACTCCAGGATTCTATAGGCAGCAAACATCTAGATTATTTCCTTCATTTTAGTCTTACAAGAAGGACACAATAAATAGTTTGTGAATAAGGAGAGATTCACCCTCCCATGAGATACTTAAAACACTAGTCTGTGGGTCAGTACATACATAACCCATATAAATACTGGCATAGTGATTCATGTTCTATTTTAGAGATAGATATTGATACATATATGTGTGTGTATATATGTCTGTATATGTGTGAACATATATATCTATATCTATATATATATATATATATATATCAGGGCTTCCCTTGTGGCTCAGCTGGTAAAGAATCTGCCTGCAATGTGGGAGACCTGGGTTCGATCCCTGGGTTGGGAAGATCCCCTGGAGAAGGGAATGGCTACCCACTCCAGTATTCTTGCCTGGAAAATCCCATGGACAGAGGAGACTGGCAGGCTGCAGTCCATAGGGTTGCAAAGAATTGTACTTGTCTAAGCAGCTAGCACTTTCACTTTTAACTTTTCATATATATATGAAAGTGAAAGTTGCTCAGTCACGTCCGACTCTTTGTGACCCCAGAGACTATACAGTCCATGGGAATTCTCCAGGCCAGAATACTGGAGTAGTAGCCTTTCCCTTCTCCAGGGGATCTGAGCCACCAGGGAAGCCCATAAAAAGAGGGCTTCTGACCAGGGCTCTCACCAGGGCTCCTGAGTCAGGGAGGAAATCCTGATAAACAGATGTTGTGGGAGACTCAGCAAATTGAAGCTCTAAAAAGGTTTCAGATAATCATGTGAAATGCTGGAAATAAAAGCTTATTTCTCCTTCTCAGCAACACACACTGGGGTTGTCACTGTATTGCATAAGAACATCCAGATGAAAAATGAAATGCAAGCATCCAGAAAGGATGTTTAAAAATAGGTAAGTATATATGTATGTATATCAATATGTGAATATATTAAATGTTATAAAAATGTATAAATAAGTAGAGAGGTGAATATCACTGGTTACAGTACCTGGTACAATGTAACCAAGTAATAAATGTTATTACAATGTGTATGAGTGTATGTGTGAATAAGAATGGAAACTGTTTTTTTTTTTTTTTTTTAGCTTTTGCCATTATAAGCATGACTACAAATAACATCTTGTATAGCTTTGTAACATCTTACACAAACTCATGATTCAAACTAAGAGTACAACAATAACTTTGGGGGTCAGTATAGCAATGTCTATCAAAATTACAAAGGCACATATCCTTCGATTGAATAATTCTAATTCTAGAAATTTATCCTTCAACTATAGTCACACATGCGTACAAAGCCATACAAAGAAGTTATTTGTAGTCAAGTTTATAATGGCAAAAGCTGAAAAACAAAACAATTTCCATTCTTATTCACACGTACTCTCTCACACATTCTAGTAACATTTATTACTTGGTTACTTTGTACCAGGAACTGTGACCAATGATATTCACCTATCTACTTATCTATACATTCTTATAACATTTAATGTATTTACTTATGAATATGTATAAACATATATGTGCATGTGTGTGTGCTCAGTTGCTTCAGCCTGGTCCTACTCTTTGCAACCCCAGGGATGGTAACCTGGCAGGCTCCTCTGTCCATGGGATTTTCCCAGCAAGAATACTGGAGTGGGTTGCCATGCCTTCTTCCAACTGATTCAGGGATCAAACCCACGTCTCCTGTGTCTCCTTCATTGGCAGGAGGATTCTTTACTGCTGAGCCACTGGGGAAGCCCATATACACATATACTTATATATTTTTAAAGGTCCTCTTTGGATGCTTGCATTTCATTTTCATCTAGATGCTCTTATGTAATACAATGACAGCCCTAGTGTGTGCTGCTGAGGAGACACAAGCTTTTATTTCCAGCATGCTTACATGCCAATCTGAAGCCCCTTTGAAGCTTCAGTTTGCTGAGTCTCCCACAACATCTGTCAATCAGAATTTCCTCCCTGACATAGGAGCCCTGGTGAAAGGACTGACTCTGTCTAGAAGTTTCCAGAGAACAGTTCCTTGAAGGAGTTGAGGCAGAAGAGACACATGCCCTGAGGTTTGTCAGCGCTCATAGCAGCCCCTCCCTGAAAAGTCCCATCCCATTTCTACAGCTGCATCAAGGAGCACGGCTTTCAGCCAAATCTGTGACATTTTGTGGTTTGTCAACTTTATTGAACTCTAGAATTACTGAACTCCAGATTAAGTTACAGATTCATGTTGAAGTTTCCATACCCTGGGTAAACCAATAGATGAGTTGCAGTATTCTATGAACCCTCAGAAATTGTGAATGTATATTATATTATGTATTAATTATGATGCTCAGATAATGGCACCCCACTCCAGTACTCTTGCCTGGAAAATCCCATGGACGGAGAAGCTTAGTGGGCTGCAGTCCATGGGGTCGCGAAGAGTCGGACACGACTGAGCGACTTCCCTTTCATTTTTCACTTTCATGCATTGGAGAAGGAAATGGCAACCCACTCCAGTGTTCTTGCCTGGAGAATCCCAGGGATGGGGAAGCCTGATGGGCTGCCATCTATGGGGTCACACAGAGTCGGACACAACTGAAGTGACTTAGCAGCAGCAGCAGCAGATGGTATAGAATCCACCTGCAACATGAAAGACTCAGGTTGGATCCCTAGGTTGGAAAGATCCCCTGGAGAAGGAAAGGGGCTACCCACTCCAGTATTCTTGTCTGGAGAATTCCATCCTGGTGGGCATGGGGTCACAAAGAGTTGGACAAGACTGAGTAACTAACACTTTTTCTTTCATACATAAATTATCTATTTATATATTAATTTATATAGCATATAAGATAGATAATTAACTGGGTTTTCAAGAGACTAGTAACACCCCACAAAAACAAAATTAGAAATCACTAGAATACCCCACTTTAGGCTAAATTTAAATGACACTCATAATTTACTTAAGTTCCTTTGTGTGAAGTGTAATACTTGACTACTGTGAAATTCTAAATGCATTTTTTAAACTTCCTTATATAGTGACACAATTATTTAAAGAAATAAATGGCTTTTAACTAGTCCTGGATTAGATGTTTTTGTAAATAATGACTTTAGAATAACAAACAGTGATATTATCAATGTTATACATTATAGATCATCTGAGGGGAATTTCAGGAGATAGAAATCTTCAGATGACAAAATTAAAACAGAAAATGCTTCCCAAGAAGCCTACTGTGAGGTAGTGCATCACATAATTGCACCATTATACTCCAGTGAGGTCCTAACAATATTCCAGGTTGGAGGAGGTCATGCTGTGAGCAGCTCAATCTGTGCAGGGTGGGGGGTTCTAGGGCCAGAGGCCTGGGTTCAAGCCCAAGTTTCATCACTTTCTAGTGGTGTGACATCATCAAGTTACTTCTTCATCTCTTGAAAATGCAATTTCCCCATCAAACAGGGGTGATAACAATACTCCCTCCATAGGCTTTCTTGTAGTGATTGAAATGAACAAAACCAAGTACACCATGCATAATAAATGGTAACCATTATTATTATATCATGTCTCAAGTGACACATATTTATGCATATTATAAACATAAACCAAAGGCCACGATGTAGGATTCAGTGATGGCAAACCTAGCAAGAGGACCTAATTCTAGGTGATAGATTAGTTCATAGCTAATAAGGATGACTACAGGGCCAGATTTGTAATGACTCAGAAACAGAAACACAGGTTGAACAGACTTAAGGTTTCAGGGAAAAGAATGTAACTTCCCAGGGAAATCATAAAAGAATTTGAATGGGAAGGAAAACCTGTGTGCCCCTTTGGGAACAGGCTTGTCTCTGGCTTATTGAATGTAATAATTTGGCCAGGCAGAGAAAGTAAGATGGTCCTGGAAGAGCTGATTTACATCTGGTGCCCTCAAACCTACCTTCCCTACAGGATTTCACCTGCCTGCTGATTTAGGAGTTAGAAGGATATCTAAGTGGGCTCACCACATGGGGTTTCCTGGCACCTTCCTTAAGAGATCTTTCACAAAACTAGCAAAACTAGATGCAATCTCCCTTTTCAGAAGGATCTTATGATGCTGGGAAAGATTGAGGGCAGGAGGACAGAGGGGTGACAGAGGATGAGGTAGTTGGAGAGCATCACTGACTCAATGGACATGAGTTTGAACAAACTCCAGGAGATGGTAAAGGACAGGGGAGCCTGGTGTGCTGCAGTCCATGGGGTCGCAAAGAGTTGGACACAATTTAGCGAATGAACAACAATAAATCACTTATTTTAAAGTTTTTCACAACACCTTGTACTCTAAAATTTCTTAAGTCAGGTTTGAGGAATGCCTCTGCCACATTAGAACAGTAAGACTTGGTCTGTAGGACTCCTAAAATGGGTTAGTTTTGGTTCTAATGGAGATGGGACAGCATATAAGGGACACATTTCAGCCCGTGCTTCTCCCAGGAAATCCTCTGAGTTCATCAGAATTGGCAGTCATGCAGGAAATTAGGGTTTCATCTATTTATCCCTCATTTCTGGGAGTGTTTCTTTCTAGGACCTGGCTCCTAACCTAAATACTATCTCTAAATCTTAAAAATCTCTAGAATTCCTTAACGTATGATTTTTTGGATTAGGATTTCCAGAGATTCATAAAAGGCAACTTAAAAGCATCCTATCTGGTAACTTCTCCTGTCACAAAGCTCCAAGAATCCCCCACAACCTTTTCCTAACCCTACATGCCTTCCCCCTCCTCCCCCTTGTACTGAGCCCAAAGCTAGCTTTAGGCAAATCCCCAAAGTACATTCTCAGTCCCTAACACTTTGGGTTCTATGTTTATGGGTGACTTTCTACTGCTGATTATGATGGGGATGCAGAGTTTTACATATTTGCATAGTCCTTTAAAATATTCCATCTCTTTCCCTTAGGCTGTTTTCTCAACACCACAAAATTCCAGTTGGTGGGTTCCCTGGTGGCTCAGATGGTAAAGTGTCTGCCTGCAATGCGGGAGACTTGGGTTCGATCCCTGGGTGGGGAAGATCCCCTGGAGAAGGAAATGGCAACCCACTCCAGTACTCTTGCCTGGAAAATTCCATGGACAGAGGAACCTTGTAGGCTACAGTCCATGGGGTCTCAAAGAGACGGACACGACTTAGCGACTTCACTCACTCAGGAGCTTATTGTAGAGTTGAGGACACTGAGGTCCAGAGATGTTGGGATGTGTTTAGAGTTTCAAAGCAAGCGAGAGTCAAATCATGTGGGGGTTTGTGTCCTGCCCTGGCTCTTCATTCCCATTTCCTCTGATGCCAGTGGTAATCACACAATGATGTTAGCTACTGAAACTGTGACAGACTGCAGTTGAGTGTTCTTGGTCTTGTCTGCAAAATAATTGATGCGGTACAGTTAGCACTTTGGAACCTGACAGATTGGGCCTGATTTTCCCCAGCTCCATCACTTACTCTTTGTGAGACCTTGGGCATCCTATCATTGATAAAATGGAGTTATATCTACTCATAGGTTGTTAGAAGGAGGAAGGAAAAGTAACACATTTATCCCGGTGCTTGGCCCATCATAGGCATTGAGTAAAGACCAGATACGATACAGTCATGCACAGCAGATGAATATGTTTTCCCACTCACCAGTCTGGGAATCTTTCTCTTAGGCCATTTGTTTTCTAAAAACCTATTCGCTTCCCAAGGTTAGTATGCATATGAATCACATAGGTATTGTAAGATGCAGGTTCTGATTTAATAAATCTGGGGTGGACCTGGAGCTCTAACAAGCTTTCAGGTGATAACAATCTGCCAGTCCATGGTCCATCAAACTCTGAGCAGAGAGAATATACCTTTGTGAGCTGAATTTAGGGACAAGGTCCTTCAAGACCAGTACTTTTCAAACTTTACCTGGAGGGCTTGTTAAAATACATTTCTAACAAGTTCCCAAGTTATATTTAGGCTGCTGGTCTAAGGCAATGGTAACCCACTTCAGTACTTTTGCCTGGAAAATCCCATGGACGGAGGAGCCTGGTAGGCTGCAGTCCATGGGGTCACTAAGAGTCCGACACGACTGAGCGACTTCACTTTCACTTTTCATTTTCATGCATTGGGGAAGGAAATGGCAACCCACTCCAGTGTTTTTGCCTGGAGAATCCCAGGGGCGGTGGAGCCTGGTGGGCTGCCGTCTATGGGGTCGCACAAAGTGGAGCACGACTGAAGCGACTTAGCAGCAGCAGTAGCTAGGGACTATGCTTTTTCTAGGCTTAGCAGGGGGCTACTGAAACCAGAAGGGTATTCGGTTCCAATGATTATTGAAAGTACGGGGGGAAGCGGGGGTGTGGGGCCGGAGGGTGGAGGTGGGGGAGTTGGGGGGGATGGCTCTTCTTTAAGAACCTCCCTGCAAAGACTTTCCCATCTTCCTGGTCCTAAGGGTGCGCCCTCCCGTCGCGATCCTAGCAGGCACCCCTTACCTTGTAGGTATTGATGGGGATATCAATGATAATGTGCAGCAGGTCTCCAAGAGCCAGGCTGGCTATCAAGATATTTGGACCGTTTCGCATGCACTTGTTCTTGTAAATGATTCTCAGCAGCGTGGAGTTTCCGATGATGCCCAGCACGAACACTAGGCAGGACACCACCGTGTTGATGTACTTGAAAGTCTCCTTGATCTCTATGGGTCCATCGCACGGGGGTGGGGTGCGCGGTGGGATTCCCGCCATCCTTCCCCCTCTAGGAATCTGCGGTGTTGCGGACGATCTCGGCTCGCTGGCGTTGGACCTCCCGGGCCAGGAGGTCTCAGTCGGGGTCTCCATCATCTCTCCGGTCCCCAGAAGTGGCTGAGTGGCCCCGGCTGGCGGGAATTCCCTCTCTTTTGCTTGGATCCCCGCCACGCCGCAGGCAAGGATCAGCGCCACCAGGGCGCGTCCGCACAAGCTGGGCAGCGGCTGCATGCTGCTGCCTGCTCCAGAGGGAGTCGGGTGGCCGCTCTTCAGCTTTCCGAGTCTAGAGACCAGCAAGGGAAGGAAGACAGGACACCCGGGTCAGCGTCCCCAGCCACGCCCCTGCAAGCCGCTATTCCGGAGCGCAGCAGCGCCCGCAGTCTCAGCGCGCGAAAGTATTAAGTCGAGCTGGCGCGGGAGTGGGGAACTCTGGCGCGTGGGACTCGCCTGCGCTCCTAGACCGTCCCTCCAGAGCCAGCTTTCGCTGGTTTTTCCTCCCCTGCGTCCCCTGAGGGGTAAATGACTCGCAGTGGGGCGGGGTATCCTGGAAGGGGTGTGACAAGGAGGATAGGACGGGTGTCCAAAGCAAAGCTTTGAGCTCCTGGTGTGCGCAGAAGGAGCAGTATTCGTTCCGGCCAAGGGCGCGCGGGGACTGGGGAAATTAAGGCACCTAGAGATCAAGGGCATCGCCAGTCTCTGCATTTGACTCCACAGCAACCCCGGATGCCGCATGTCTGCACTTCCAGACCCCTTCCTTCCAGGCTCCTTCGGCACCGCCTCCACCCCCCATACACACACCCCAGGACTGAGCCGGCTGACTCGGAAAATCTCCCGGACATCTCCACTTGGTCTGATTGGAAGAGTCTCTATCTGGATTAACTCGGAAGTTTCTATCCCCTCCGAGTGACTTCAAACACTCAAGCCCTCTCCTTCACTCCAATCCCATTTTAATCTGCTGTAGCTACAGGTTAAACAAACAAACAAACAAACCAACCTAAGAAGTAATCCAAACTGAAGCCCCAGGATAAGGTTCAATCACAGATTTGAATTAAACACCAAGCAGAACGGTTACCTCTTGGTCCGGACGCACCAGGCAGGGACCTCTTTCCCCCGGCGCGCGGCTGGGTTCCCGGCTGCCCGGGAGCAGAGCGCGCCTCCCTTCAGCAGCGGGAGGGTCTGGCTCTGACGAAACGCCGAGGGAATGCCTAACAGTGTGGCCTCCGCAGTTTGCTCGGGATCCTTGCTGTCCCGAGACAAGTACTTTTATTCATTCGTCCCTTCCCCATCAATCACCACCAGACTCCTCCCGTCCCTAGCGACCGCGCAGCAACCTTTCCCCTGGGGCGACGCCTGGACAGCGTCAGTCGGACCTGGCCGTTGCCATACTGGGCAGTCCTAGGCCAGAGATGCGTCCTGAAAGGCTGTGGACATGTCATAGCTCAAAGCGCTTCAGATGACGAGTCTCGGCCAAGGGTAAGTTTTTACACAACTCCTGGCCCTCGAGGCTCAAGACTAGAACCTGGGTCTGAATTAAATGTGTTTAATGCCCGCTTCCTAGGTGGTGCTAGTGGTAAAGAACCCACCTGCCAATGCAGGAGACAAGAGACTAGGGTTGCATCCCTGGGTTGGGAAGATTCCCTGGAGGAGGATATGGCAACCCACCCCAGTATTCTTGCCTGAAGAAGGCCCATGGACAGAGGAGCCTGTCAGGCTACAGTCCATAGGGTTGCACAGAGTCTGAAGTGACTGAGCACAGGCACACAGAATGTCTGCTAAGACTCCCCTTCCCCGCCCCAAAAGGTAAACATCCCACAGTGATACCTAAACTTCAATTAGTTGGGGGTGGAGGGTGCTCTTGGCTTTTAAAGAAAATTATTTATGTATTTTAATTGAAGGACAATTACTTTACAATATTGTGATGATTTTTGCCATATATCAATATGAATCAGCCACAAGCATACATGTGTCACTTCCATCCTGAACCCCCACCCCCACCTCCCTTCTCACCTTATTCCGGCTTTGGGTGCCCTGCTTCATACATTAAACTCCCTGCTGCTGCTGCTAAGTCACTTCAGCCGTGTCCGACTCTGTGCGACTCCATAGACGGCCGCCCACCAGGCTCCTCTGTCCCTGGGATTCTCTAGGCAAGAATACTGGAGTGGGTTGCCATTTCCTTCTCCAAAGCATGCATGCATGCTATGTTGCTTCAGTTGTGTCCGACTCTGTGTGACCCCATGGACAGCAGCCCACCAGGCTCCTCTGTTCATGGAATTCTTCAGGCAAGAATATTGGAGTGGGTTGCCATTTCCTTCTCCAACATCAAACTCCCACCGACTATTTTACATATGATAATGTATATGTTTCAATGCTATTTTCTCAGATCATCCCACTCTCTTCTCCCACTGAGTCCAAATGTTTTCCTGTTAAGTGTCAAGTCTGCACTGGCCCCCACCAGCATGGAAGAGCTTGATCCTTTCTTCTTAAGCCTCATCACTGCCCTGAGAGAGAATTAAAATTCCTCCCTCATTTTCTCTAGCGATGGCTCTTCTCTCTTCCTGCTATGTCTTAAAGTGCTATTGTCAGTCTATCTCCAGATTTTATTACTGTCAGAACCTGATACCTATTGGGGGCATGAAAATAATCAGAGAGCTAACATTCAGATTTAGGATATTTATCAGCAGAGCCATAAAGTGAATTCTTCCTATCCATTCTTGAACTCAGTTTTTAAGAGGTAGAAAGAAATAATACTGGCTGAGAATTCTGGCCAGTTTTAGCTAGATTGTATAGAACGGAAGTCAGAAATTCAGGCTGTACAGTGTATACTGGATGTTACTCTGCTGTCCTCTAGTCAGCTAAGTCCCTGTTGGATCTGTGAAATTTCAGACCCAGGAGGAGCCACTTCTTGCAGCAATTCACCCGGTGTCTAGGTGGGTCATTCTTAGCTTCACAGCTGGTTAATGGCAGAGGTGGGACCAAAATCTTGGATTTTGGGGCTTCGATACAAAGTTTTCTGGGAAAATCTAAGTAAGAAATCAATTTCTATTTTAAAAGGTGAACTTTAAGTGTGAAATATGGTCTAAAGAACATGATTAAGAAGTAATGCTAAAGGAATGAGAAATATGGTCTAGAATTGTGAGTACTAATTCCAGATCTGGCTATTTTGAGCCCAGTACTCATCCTTCCTGTCTTGGTAAAAAACAGAGTCAACATTCAGTTGCTTCAAAACTGAGTCAAGTGACAATACAGAGTGTTATGTGAATGAGAAATTAAATGGATAAACTTGGAGTATACTGTGGTCAGTTTGGAGAAGGAAATGGCAACCCACTCTGGTGTTCTTGCCTGAAGAATCCCAGGGACGGGGGAGCCTGGTGGGCTGCTGTCTATGGGGTCACACAGAGTCGTACATGACTGAAGCATCTTAGCAGCAGCAGCAGCAGTGCTCAGTTTTGGACCTGTCCTTCTCCCCTATGGCAGGCACATAGAGCCCTACAGATGGGGTTACTTTCTTTTCCTTCGTAGTCACTCCCCCATCTTCACCGCCATCTCCAGTCATGTTTCTGCCACCCAGTCCTGGATGTCTATTCTAAGCCTCACCAAGATCTCGCTCTCCTTTTTTCTCTTAGCGCTTTAAGACTGTTAAATACAACTGAGCACTTGATAACATTGAGGCTTTCATGGCTCAAGGTTGATTTCATGTGTATTCACTTCTTTTTCAGAACAGGGACAGAATGATAGGTTCTTTCTGGACCACCACAATATACCTGCCACAAGCTGAGCTCCAGAAATAATTTTTATAGATGTGATAATTACATTTTAAGTTATTTAATTGAATTATATTTTAACAATTGTAGTCATAAGTCTTAGGGTCAAAGCCAAAAATTAAGGTAAATATACACATTCCTCACCTGAAACTTAAAATACAATATTGGCTACCTACTCCAGGACCAGGTAACCTGGGATTTCCTGGTGGCTCAGATGGTAAACAGTCTTTCTGCAATGCAGGAGACCTGGGTTTGACCCCTGGGTTGGGAAGACACCTTTGAGAAGGAAATGGCAACCCATGGACTGAGGAGCCTGGTGGGCTACACCCCATAGGGTCACAAAGAGTCAGAAATGACTGAGTGACTAACACACATACACTACAGGAAGAGGAACTAAAAAGGCTCTTGATGAAGGTGAAAGGGGAGAGTGAAAAAGTTGGCTTAAAGCTCAACATTCAGAAACGAAGATCATGGCATCTGGTCCCATCCCTTCATGGGAAATAGATGGGGAAACAGTGGAAACAGTTTCAGGCTTTATTTTTTTGGGCCCCCAAATCACTGCAGATGGTGACTGGAGCCATGAAATTAAAAGACGCTTACTCCTTGGAAGGAAAGTTATGACCAACTTAGATAGCATATTCAAAAGCAGAGACATTACTTGGCCAACAAAGGTCCATCTAGTCAAGGCTATGGTTTTTCCTGCGGTCATGTATGGACGTGAGAGTCGGACTGTGAAGAAAGCTGAGCACCGAAGAATTGATGCTTTTAAACTGTGGTGTTGCAGAAGACTCTTGAGAGTCCCTTGGACTGCAAGGAGATCCAACTAGTCCATTCTAAAGGAGATCAGTCCTAGGTGTTCATTGGAAGGACTGATGCTAAAACTGAAACTCCAATACTTTGGCCACCTCACACAAAGAGTTGACTCATTGGAAAAGACTCTGATGCTGGGAGGGATTGGGGACAGGAGGAGAAGGGGACGACAGAGGATGAGATGGCTGGATGGCATCATCGACTCAATGGACATGAGTCTGAGTGAACTCTGGGAGTTGGTGATGGACAGGGAGGCCTGGCTTGCTGCGATTCATGGGTTCGCAAAGAGTCGGACACGACTGAGGGATTGAACTGAAACTGAACTACAGGCTGTACTAGGCACCTCATCCACAGGATCTTATTTACTCCCTCATCATAGTCTTTGGGTTAGGAATTGTTTTTCATGATTTTATAGGTAGTGAAATCGAGCTATAGAAATGCATGTAAGATCATGTAGTTGGTTAGTTGTTGGAATTATGATTTCAATCTAGGGTTCGAATCTGAGTCTATCTGGTTATACAGACCATACTTTCGATTAACTCCATAGATTCTACACATATATATATATTTTTTATTAATTTGGGAAAGCAGTATTTTAGACATCAGAATATTCAGTTGAAGTTTAACCTTCAATTGCCTGAAAATGGTAAAGGTAATGATATGAAAGTTTTCTGACTTGCTCCTCATGAATGACCCTAATCAAGTCACAAGAAGTTGAGTCTCAGTTTCCTCTTTTGTAAAATAGAGGGAAAGGACTAGATGATTTTTAAAGCTGTCTCACTTTAATCCATCACTTTGACAGATAAGCTAACTGATCCTGTAAGCGTGTGAGTGTGTGTGTGTGTGTGTGTGTGTGTGTGTGTGCGAGTGTGCTCAGTGACCTGAAAAGCAGAAAAGTGAGGAGAGATCTTATGCCAGACCTTATTTTTCTTCTTTGTACTTTCTCTGCTACTCATGCCTTGGGCACTATTACTACAGATACAAGGGTTTTTTTTTCACCTAATGACTTAAAAGCCTTTATTGATAAACATTATTTATAAATTCATCAGTAGTTATAGTGTTGTGTAAACACTTTTCAGTTGTAAATAGGAGAAAAAAGTTGGATCAAGTTTTAATAATTCTTTCCTGAAAACTTTTGGGTTTGAACTAATTCCACAGTTAGCATTTAGGAAGGGAATTTCTTTTTTTGACTTCGTAAATATGGACTCTTTTACAAAGTTGCTTTTATGAAGACACTTTTTGAAGTGCCCTAGGAAGTACTTCAAAATCCTAGATTGGCTAAAGTCACCAAAGACAGAAAGGGTGGTGAAGAACAATGTCCCACAATCCCTTTCAAATGCTTTAATTAGAAAGTCTTGAAGACATGGTTGAATGCACTCCAGAATTCTTTTCTCAAAGATGTTTGAGGAATGGGGAGCTCACCCAAAGCAAACCTTTTCCCCTGTTAAGAGAACAAAGAAAAAAGAAATCCCTTACAGTCACAAGAAAAAGCTAATGCTTTAGTGTGATCCCCTTGCTATGAATATACCTTTCGAAATCTACCTGCCATTCTCTAAACCATCAATGCTGGGGAACACAGTGTATGAAAAACAGAAAGAGTTGGTTCAGCTGCTCTCCACACATCTCCCCTAGGAACATCTGATGATCAGAAGTAAGGGCAAATAGAAGATTTAAAGTGACTGTACAAATCAACAGCAAACAGCCTGAGCCTTTCTATTTTTGAATTTTTCTCATATATTAAATGACTGTAGCTATTTGGGCCTTATTAAGGCTTTCAAAGTGAAAGTATAATTTATATATAGCTAAATGGACAGGCTTCCCTGGTGGCTCAGTGGTAAAAGAATCCGCCTGCCAATGCAGGAGACATGGATTTGATCCCTGGGTGAGGAAGATCCCCTGGGTGAGGAAGATCCCCTGGGGGAGGAAATGGCAACCCACTCCAGTGTTCTTGCCAAGAAAACCCACGGATAGAGGAGCCCCGAGGACTACAGTCCATGGGGTCGCAAGGAGTCAGACATGACTTAGTGACCAAACAACCACAAGTGAACAGGGAGTAAGTGCACAGTTTTCACTGTTGGAAGACTTTTGGCAAATGCATGCTCCCTGTGACCCATACTTACCAGGGATTTTTGAAAATGCATTTATTCTTCTTTTAAAGTAGCAACATTTGAATATTTTGGATCTGGATACTATTCTTATGGAATTTTTTATTTAGACATCATTTCTACTCTAGTAACTTATTTTACACATGTTATCAGTTTCCGTGATTGAAACATGATGCATTAGAGGTGTGCTTATAATTTACAGACTCTAAAGTTTGAGACTATATTGATAATTGCTTGACAATACCCCTAAAGTCATGAAAGTTTGATAGGCTTTTAGTAACTAGAAATAAGACATAACTAGTTATCTGCTTAGAGGAAATATGAAAAATGGCAAGGCCACACTTCCTTTATTTCCTGAGAAAAACAGCATAGTTCAAATACCTCAGGCTAAAGTCTACTTTAATTAAAGGACTTAATTAAAGGATTTGCTCTCTTGCTTATGGCTTAAGCAATTTTTATATTTCTTTCTTTGATGTACTTTTTGGACACCAGTGTCAGTAAAAGAAAAAAAAAATGAGTATAAGCTGGTCTACAAAATCCTTAAAACTGTTCACAAGAACTACTTGGCACAACTTAAAAATGTATTAGAAATCCCTTCTAAGCAAGCAGTCCGACCTGGGCCCTCTTGGTTTGCCAGAGCACACTTAGCATTTATGGAAATTATTCTTAGTCCATTCAATCATGGACAAAATACTCCCATTTCTTGATATTAGAATAATCCTGTCATGTGTCAGGAACTCCTTTGGGTGGCTGTTATTTCATTGGGATATAATTTATGATGAATTTATGGATCATTTCTTCTAACTCTATTTTCTTTAATTTTCACCTTTCCTCATTTCCATTCTTTTAATATCCCAAAAAGAATGTTCAAAAAGATATTAGTCAAAGGAAGTTAGAAAGAAAAGAGAGAGTGAAACATGGGGATTTAACAATTCACTGTTGAATAAAGGAGAATTGCTATTTTGTTGAAGAAAGGAGTTCTTTGCAGTACAAGATAGAATGTGCTAGGAGACGAGAAAAAGAATTTCCACAGCAGGCTTTTTAAAAAATTGCGTTTGATCAATGAGGTATTTTAATTTCACTTTTGCTAATAATTAAGGCCTGGATTTTAATGAAAGTATTTTCAATCAAATGCTGCTGACATCTTTAAAAAGTTTCCTATCTGTTGAGATCTATTAGTGGAAGAATAGAAAAGTTTGAACTACAAGTGTAAAGGGAAACTGAATTTCCTGAAAGTTCATTTACCTTACATAAGATGAAAATTTTGATCTCCAGTCCAAAGTAAAATAATAGCTCAGAATTATGACACCTTTGTTAAGGTGGTGCATTATCAGGGGTTTTCAAAACTGTGCCTGATTTCATAAGGCTGTTTTGGTCAGTGGTTCAGTGGTAAAGAATCTGTCTGCAACGTAGGAGACACAGGTTCAGTCCCTGGGTTGGGAAGATCCTCTGGAGAAGGAAATAACAACCCACTCCAGTATTCTTGCTGGGAAATCCCAGGGACAGAGGAGCCTGGTGGGCTATAGTCCATGGGTTGCAAAGACATGACTTAGCGACTAAGCCACAATAACAAAGACTTAGAGATGGATGAGCAGAGAATTGCCTCTTCTATTTCAGGCCTTCTAGGAGGAACAGTTGGGAGAAGGTAATGGCACCCCACTCCAGTACTGTTGCCTGGAAAATCCCATGGATGGAGGAGCCTGGTAGGCTGCAGTCCATGGGGTCGCTAAGAGTCAGACACGACTGAGTGACTTCACTTTCACTTTCCACTTTCATGCATTGGGGAAGGAAATGGCAACCCACTCCAGTGTTCTTGCCTGGAGAATCCCATGGACGGAGAAGCCTGGTAGGCTGCAGTCCATGGGGTCGCACAGAGTCAGACACGACTGAAGCGACTTTGCAGCAGCAGCAGCAGCAGGAGGAACAGTTATTGCTACCTTTGGAAACAGGGATTCTGAAGTGATTTATCAGCTATTAATTATTGACATTGCCCACATGCTTTCATAGGAAATGCACAGAAGACATAGTTCCTTCAGGGGCCGGTGGTCATTTGAGGGGCCGCTGCAGAGGCAGTGGGTACCGACCGAGCAATTAGATAGGGAGGCAGACAGGATATAGCAATAGGGAATCTGGCAAGTGGTTCCTCCTTTGAAAATCTACATTGTTTATTTTTTATTGTGATAAAAAACACATAACATGAAATTTACCATCTTAATAATTTGTAAGTGTACAGTTCACCTGTGTTGGGAATTGTTACAGGTCTCCAGTTTTCAACTTGCAAAACTGAACCTCTGTACCTTTTCCCTTACCTCCCAGGCCCTGGTAGCAACCGTTCTAATGTTTCTATGAATTTGAGAACTTTAGATACCCTTGTAATTGTCTTTCTGTGATGGGCTCACTTCACTTAGCATAATCCTCAAGCTTCATCTATGTTGTAGCAGGTGACAGGACTTCCTCTCCTTTTAAGGCCCAATAATATTCCTTAATAATCCATTGTATGTATAAACCTCATTTTGTGTAACCATTTGTCTGTCCATGGACATTGTGTCGCTTCCACCTTTTGGCTATTGTGAATAATATTGCAGTGAAGACGTGATATGAACACATGCCTCCAGAATTCATATGTTGAAACCTAATCCTGTGAAGGCAAGCAGGAAATCACCGGCTGGTACTGGTGATCAGAACAACTGGGGCCAAAACTGATGAGCAGGAACCACATGCTGGACTTCTAACATAATTTTCCTGAGGGTCAGAGCCCCTGGTGTCCTGTATGTGGGCTGCAGGCACACACCTGAAGCTGAGTTTCAGTCCATATGAAAGCTTGTTTATTTCCCATCCTTACTCTTAAGAGGCAACACCTCTGAGTGCAAACCCAGATGGGGGATAGGGGCCCCCACTCAGGGTGTGTCCTGGACTCCAGCTTTTGTCCTCCTAGCTCTGCAAGGCTGGAAAGAAACTGCCACTTGCCACAACTGAACTGGTACAATGCCTGGGGGTGGCAAAAGCAGTATCAAAATCACAGGCTTAACTTCTCTGGTTTTACCGTTTCTCTGAGAACTTGGCCTATTAATTCATTACCTTGCTAAATCTTTGACTTTGAGCAATACACATACACGCACAGTATACGTAAGATTAATACATATTTTTTCTTATCTTCATGAAAAAGACTGTCCTTTTTTTCATTATGGTTTATCAGTTCAGTTCAGTTCAGTTGCTCAGTTGTGTCCGACTCTTTGCGACCCCATGAATCGCAGCACGTCAGGCCTCCCTGTCCATCACCAACTCCCGGAGTTCACCAAGACTCATGTCCATCGAGTCAGTGATGCCATCCAGCCATCTCATCCTCTGTCGTCCCCTTCTCCTCCTGCCCCCAATCCCTCCCAGCATCAGAGTCTTTTCCAATGAGTCAACTCTTTGCATGAGGTGGCCAAGTACTGGAGTTTCAGCTTCAGCATCATTCCTTCCAAAGAAGTCCCAGGGCTGATCTCCTTCAGAATGGACTGGTTGGATCTCCTTGCAGTCCAAGGGACTCTCAAGAGTCTTCTCCAACACCACAGTTCAAAAGCATCAATTCTTTGGCGCTCAGCTTTCTTCACAGTCCAACTCTCATATCCATACATGACCACAGGAAAAACCATAGCCTTGACTAGATGGACCTTTGTTGGCAAAGTAATGTCTCTGCTTTTGAATATGCTATCTAGGTTGGTCATAACTTTCCTTCCAAGGAGTAAGCGTCTTTTAATTTCATGGCTGCAGTCACCATCTGCAGTGATTTTGGAGCCCCCCAAAATAAAGTCTGACACTGTTTCCACTGTTTCCCCATCTATTTCCCATGAAGTGTTGGGACCAGATGCCATGATCTTAGTTTTCTGAATGTTGAGCTTTAAGCCAACTTTTCACTCTCTTCTTTCACCTTCATCAAGAGGCTTTTTAGTTCCTCTTCACTTTCTGCCATAAGGGTGGTGTCATCTGCATATCTGAGGTCATTGATATTTCTCCCGGATATCTTGATTCCAGCTTGTGCTTCTTCCAGCCCAGCATTTCTCATGATGTAGTCTGCATATAAGTTAAATAAGCAGGGTGACAATATACAGCCTTGACGTACTCCTTTTCCTATTTGGAACCAGTCTGTTGTTCCATGTCCAGTTCTAACTGTTGCTTCCTGACCTGCATACAGATTTCTCAAGAGGCAGGTCAGGTTGTCTGGTATTTCCATCTCTTTCAGAATTTTCCACAGTTTCTTGTGATCCATACAGTCAAAGGCTTTGGCATAGTCAATAAAGCAGAAATAAATGTTTTTCTGGAACTCTCTTGCTTTTTCCATGATCCAGCGGATGTTGGCAATTTGGTCTCTGGTTCCTCAGCCTTTTCTAAAACCAGCTTGAACAACTGGAAGTTCATGGTTCACATATTGCTGAAGCCTGTCTTGGAGAATTTTGAGCATTACTTTACTAGTGTGTGAGATGAGTGCAATTGTGTGGTAGTTTGAGTATTCTTTGTTATTGCCTTTCTTTGGGATTGGAATGAAAACTGACCTTTTCCAGTCCTGTGGCCACTGCTGAGTTTTCCAAATTTGCTGGCATATTGAGTGCAGCACTTTCACAGCATCATCTTTCAGGATTTGAAAGAGCTCAACTGGAATTCCATCACTTCCAGTAGCTTTGTTCGTTCTGATACTTTCTAAGGCCCACTTGACTTCACATTCCAGGATGTCTAGCTCTAGGTCCGTGATCACACCTTCGTGATTATCTGGGTCATGAAGATCTTTTTTGTACGGTTTTTCTGTGTATTCTTGCCACCTCTTCTTAATATCTTCTGCTTCTGTTAGGTCCATACCATTTCTGTCCTTTATCGAGCCCATCTTTGCATGAAATGTTCCCTTGGTATCTCTAATTTTCTTGAAGAGATCTCTAGTCTTTCCCATTCTGTTGTTTTCCTCTATTTCTTTGCAGTGATCGTTTATCAATGGTTTATCACAGGATATTGAATATAGTTCCCTGTGCTGTACAGTAGGACCTTGCTGTTTATTGATCCTATATGTTAATATAATAGTTTGTATCTGCTAATTGCAAACTCCCAGCCCTTCCCTCCCCAACCCCTTTCCCCTTGGCAACCACTGATCTGTTCTCTGTATCTGTAAATCTGTGTTTGTTTCATAGATATGTGCATTTGTGTCAAATGTTAGATTCCACATATAAATGATATCATATGTTATTTTTTTTCTCTTTCTAACTTTGCTTAGTAGGATAATCTCTAGGTCCATCCATTTCATTCATAAGAAAGATTGTTCTTAATTGCCTAGTTCTCTGTTCATGGTCATAGAAGTCAGAGATTCAAAGATCACTGTGTGAGCTCTGAGCCTTCACATCCTTGATCTGGGAGCCTCAGTAAGTTCAGAGATTCTCAAGTGGAGGTGGGTTGAGGGTTGGACTCTAGAACTGTATTGTTGCATTCAGAACTTGCTCTGGATTTATGTAGGAATTGGACAGGCCTGAAATTGTACAAGAAGGATATTAACAGACCCATCTGGGGAAATGTGAGGATTGGGGAAGTTTGTGTCTAGAAACCAGGTCAAGGGTTAGCAAGGGTGGGTGTACTCAAGACAAATTTAAGACAAATTTCCCCTTTTTGACAATTTGGTAAAAGGCCAGCTGTGCAGTTTAGGTGAAATCAACAATCAGGAACTTCATAGAAATGTTTCCTTGATATTGCTCCCATTTCAAGGTAGTTGAAAAAGTAGGTGAATGATTATCATCACTGCAGTGCTTTAAATAAAATTTATCCTGAGTAAGAGCTATAACATGTTTAGATTTTCACGGTTGCTTTTCTTCTACTTTTATCCATCCATCCATCTATGTAGATATTCACAGTAAATAATCCATATCTTGTGAGGGAGTCAAGTATTTGTAGAAAAAAGTATATTGGATCTTTAATATGCAAGCAAGCAGACAAGCAATTAAATTAATCTTTTATAAGCATTTGGGCAGTAAATAAGATGCTACTTTTATTATGTATACATATATGTGTAGATTTATTATAATATTACATATGACTATAACTGTTTTGCCAAAAGTTTTACTTTCATTTTAGGTTGGAAGGAAATTTGTTAACAAAAGAAATCTGTTACTCACAAGTAAACAATTTTAATTTTTTATAGAAAATTATTTGACAATTTCAATATACAGTCATTTAAAAGAAAAGATGTAGAAACAATAGAAAGAACAGTGTATACATCACCAAATTGGGCCAACAATCTATATCCAGACTGGTAAGTCCCTTGTTAATAGCAATCCGGAGTCTCAGTTGTGAAAGGGTTCCAGGCGGTGCATCTACCCTACAGCTAAGCCTTCAGATGGCAGTGCTGGGGGCTCCTGCTTATAATCCCAGGCTGCAAACTGATACCATCATCATCAGTTTTTGTGCAAAAATTCAGCTCTGTTTTAACTTTTACAAGCTTTTACAATGCTGTTCCAGTTTGTTTCACCTTGTGAGTCATAAGACTTCTTAGAACCTGGGAGGCTGGCCTGGTCCTCAGGGGCTTAAAAGAGATTCCAAGACCCACTCCCTTTCTTATCTCAAGTGTTGCCTGGCTTGCTGTGCTTGCAGGCAGGCACGGAATCCAAGCAGAGTCCAGGTCAGTCAGGAACAAGTCAGAGGCCTGCTCTCTTGCTTCTGAAGCCTGGATAAGACTTTCTCCATTTTAATTTCCATGACAATAGTATATCATCATATTTTTAAAGCTGTAATGTTAACCACTGTCTTATATCAAGAACCAAGTGATCTGATCTTTGGTGGTCCTCTTTTACCACCAAGAAATATTCTGAGGAATATTTCATCCCTTTTGCTTACCACAGGGTGGTTCTGTGCTGGTATTGTTACCAAATATTTTATATATATTTTTCATGACAGTGTTTTTTGGTATAAAATTAGCTAGAGTACAAGATATTTTAAGGAGATTTGTTTTCAAAAGGAATGTTTTTTTCCGGAAAAAGTTTACCACTGGAGGCATCAACAGTGTGTTCGGCTGAAAAGTAGCTCTAAAAACACATGTTTAAGTTATTCCATCTGAAATATACAAATGAAAATGACTTTGGCTGAGATAAAAAAATGGCCCTTTCCTCTTGGAATTCCAGACATAATACAGCTCCTTGGAAATCAAGAGAAGATCAAGTCAGGGAACAATGTGATCCTTACCTTTAGGGAAAAGCTGTATTTGCTTGAGGGATGAAGGTAAAATGTCATGGTCTTGGTAACGTTTTCACCAAATTATTTAGGAAGAATTTCCTAAGTATTTCTTAAAATATTTCTAATGCATAATTTAGCAACAATCATTGTCCAATTTCTAATTGTTAAAACAATTTCTCTAAGTATCAAATTTACTTAGAGCTCAGGCTGTCAGCAGAAGAACCAAAGCAATATGACTGAAGCATTTTCAGTTGTATTCAGTCATGTATCAGGTTGAAATTTTAGGTGCAGACATTGACGAGGGTCAAAAGGTGAGTGATTCATTTCCTGTACTTGTCAGGATGCTGCTTGTTACAACAGATTTCTGGAAGTGACAGACAGTGGAAATAATCATGCAAAGGGATTGTTTATTTTGCCTGAGCAAGTGTAATGTGGGCCTAATACCAGGAATTATTTTGGTTATTAGAAATTCTCAGAGTATATGAGTGAGAAGACCAAAATATACAGGATTATGTCTTCCTAAACAGTTACTAATACATAAGGGAAAAGGGTAAGATAAATATCTAAGATCTGGTCATACAAATTGTACCTCTCATCTACATGTGTGTCTGACTCTTCTTTGATACTTAGATATTGGCTTCAGCTTGGTCTTATAACACAGTCTCTGTTTTCTTTGGTTGTTATTTTTAGTTACTCAGTTGTGTCTGACTCTTTTGCAACCCCATGGACTGCAGCCTGCCAGTGTCTTCTGTCCATGGGATTTCCCAGGCAAGAACGAGTCGCCAGTCCAGGTTCGATGCACGATACTGGATGCTTGGGGCTGGTGCACTGGGACGACCCAGAGGGATGGTATGGGGAGGGAGGAGGGAGGAAGGTTCAGGATGGGGAACACATGTATACCTGTGGCAGATTCATTTTGATATATGGCAAAACCAATACAATATTGTAAAGTTTAAAAATAAAATAAAATAAAATAAATAAAAAATAAATAAATAAAATAAATAAATAAACCTTAACAAATAAAGAGGAACTGATATAATATGAAACAGATTTTCTCTTTATAACAGAATTAAAGTAGAAATCAGAAAACAGAAAAGAGGAACATCTCCAAACACTAGGCAATAAAGCAGCATATTTTAAAATCATACATGAGTCAAAGGAAAATTCTCAAAGGAAATAGGAAAATGTTTTACACTGAACAAAATGGAAATTGTACCAGAATTTCTAGGATGCAGCTAAACTAGAATTTGGAAGGAAATTTATACCATTAAATGCTCATATTAAAAAAAAAGAGAGAAGAAGGTCTTGAATCAGTAATCTGAGTTTTCACATTAGGAAAGAGCAAAATAAAACCAAAGAAAACATGTTCTAAATAGGTATTTATGTCATTGGCAAAAACTTTGGTGTTTCCTTTACAGTGTTTGTACTTGTGCACTTTCTCCCTAACTCTTTTCATATTGCATTGGTTAGCATGCCCAGGAAAAAATGCAAAATTTATTGGTGATAGCAAAATATTCTCATTTTATTCCAGATACTCATAGGACTGTCTCCATTGTGTCACCATGAAGTATTAAAATGATAGATAAGCGTTTGAAATAGATTATTCTTTATTATGTCAAGCAGTGTGTTTCTTCTATTACTAGTTCAATAAAATGTTTTAAAATTAAAAAAAAAAAATACTGGAATGGGTTACCATTTCCTTGTCCAGGGGAATCTTCCCAACTAGGGATTGAACCATGTCTTCTGCATTGCAAGTGGATTCTTTACCACTGAGCCATTGGGGCAGCCCATCTGCTCTCTTTAGATGGCCTTTATTTTTTAAAAAGTACGTTAGAAGACTTCCTCTTCTGTGGCTTATTTGCTATTATTTTTGGCTAAGATCTATCATTATTTTGAAACAATGAAATATCAACTGTCTTATTTCTTATATGAATTAGATGTTTCTATCTGAGTCTGCTTAGTTGCTTCAGTTGTGTCCAATTCTGTGTGACCCTATAGACGGTAGCTTACTAGGCTCCTCTGTGCATGGGATTCTCCAGGCAAGAATACTTACCTGGAATATATATACCCAGAATTGAAATTGCTGGATCATATGGTAGCTCTATTTTTAGCTTTCTGAGGAACTTCTATGCTGCTTTTAATAATGGTTGCACGAGTATGTGAGTTTCTTTTACTAAATATGCTGTGCTGCGCTTAGTCGCTCAATTGTGCCCGACTCTCTGCGACCTCATGGAGTGTAACCCACCAGGCTCCCCTGTCCATGGAATTCTGCAGGCCAGAATACTGGAGTGGGTTGCCATTCCCTTTTCCAGGAGATCTTCTCAAACCAGAAATCAAACCCAGGTCTCTTGCATTGCAGGCAGGATTCTTTACCACTGAGCCACCAGGGAAGCCCCTAGATAATTTTTAAGGACCTGAAAATAGATCTGTACATGGCAGGTAAACTTTCCAATACTTTATTTATTTGGCTGTACCAAGTCTTAATTGCAGTCTCTGGGACCTAGTTCCTTGATCAGGGATCAAATTGGGCCTGCCCCCACTGACAGTATGAAGTCTTAGCCACTGGACTACCAGGGAAGCCCCTCCAATACTTCCTTGATAACAATCTTCCTTTTTTTTTTTCTTTTTTTTTTTTTTTAACAATCTTCCTTTTAAACCCCTGGACTAGAAAAAGGAGAGGCTTATGCCTCTTACAAAAGAGGTGGTCTGAAAAGCAGAAAAGAACATGCGCCTTGGTCACTCTGAAACCTGGTCATTTATTTAGCTGAGAACACTTAAGTGAATCATTTTACCCCCGTGTATCTCCTGAGTAAAAAGGGAGTAAGAATAGTGACTCCATTGTAAAATTTAAATTCTACAGTTTGTAAAGCATTTAGAATAGTGCCTGGTCTTCCTTGGTAGTCCAGTAGTTAAGACTCCGCACTCCCATTGCAAGGGGCCCAGGGTCCATTCCTGGCTGGCGGAAGATCCTGCATGCTGGCTAGTGTGGAAAAAAAAAAGCCAACAAAAACACTTGAAAAAAGAATAGTACTTCGGATAGAGTGACTATCTAGAAATATCAGAGATCATTTTTATTAATAATACATTTTCTGTTTGAGGGTAAATAGTAGGGTGGGGTGGAGAAGGCAATGACAACCCACTCCAGTACTCTTGCCTGGAAAATCCCATGGACGGAGGAGCCTGGTAGGCCGCAGTCCTTGGGGTCGCTAAGAGTCGGGTATGACTGAGCGACTTCACTTTCACTTTTCACTTTCATGCATTGGAGAAGGAAATGGCAACCCACTCCAATGTTCTTGCCTGGAGAATCCCAGGGACGGGGGAGCCTGATGGGCTGCCTTCTATGGGGTCGCACAGAGTCAGACATGACTGAAGTGACTTAGCAGCATTAGGTGGGGACACTGCATGATGGAGTCTTTTGGATGAGGGCTTGTTTCTAATAGAATTGATGTATATTATGAATGATTGATAGATAGCTGAGTTTATGCCATCACTGTTTGTTGCACTAGATTACTTCCTTTTGATAATTACATGATGACCAGAAATGAGCAAGACTGACCATCTCGGTGACAGTTTCATTGGTCTTCAAATACATAGCCATTGCCTTTATGACCACTTGAAAGCCAGTCAAGAAAACTGAAAAGCATGAGAATTAGTTATATGGACAGTAGATTTTTCATCACTTACAAAGTTAGAGCTGCATAGATTTAAATGCCTTGTTTATTTCAGTAAGTTCTTAAGATGTACTTTCATGTGAGAAATAAGCTACTTTTGGAGAGGACTCTATAAATAACTGGTTCATGGTGGTGTCAGTTCTAATTTTTACTTCAAACTACATTAATATTTTATATTTAATATTATTAAATATCTGTAACATGGCACCACAAATTAGCATAAATGATTTCTTCACTCTTTGGATGCTTGCGCTCTGGGATACAATAGCACTGTGATGGAGAAATGGTTTTGGGGAGAAATTTCCATGTTGGTGGACATGAACCATCCATCAGTGCAGATTTGAGACCAAAATCATGTCAGAAAGTTTGATAGTTTGTAACATACTAACTTTTCAAAAGTACATACAGAAAGCTACTGAGAAAAGTCCAGCATGTTTTGATACATCTGTTATGTGCCAAAATAGAACTTTCAGCAGTTCTGAGATGTTTGCAGAAATAATGAGACTTGGCTAAACCCTTGCAGTGCCTAAAGTGTAGTCTTTGAGGAGTTTACCATGCACAGCTGGGTCTTGTTACTGGTGCCAGTGGAATTTGGAGCACTATCTATTTTATGACATTTCTACACCTATTTTTACCTTATAAGGTAGAGCCCCAAACTCTAAGTGTGTATTATACACAGGCCTATATTTAGCAGCAAAATACCAATTTTTGCAAGCCAAAGAGAAATAGAAATTCAGTTTCCAGATGCTGTTTTTGAAAAGCAACATCTAAATCGTTGCTGCTCTATGTCACGAGGTTGTTGACTAAGATAATTTCAGCCTGTTTTCCTAAAGCCATTGTATAAACCAAATTTCTGTTTTTTAATATAATATATAAAATACTTATATGGATAGTTGAAACTAAAATAAAATGAAACTTCAAATATTGTAAGGACTTTGATGAAGTGGCTCAGTTTTATTAGAGTTTATGTTTAAAGTCATGCCCCCCCAAACCTGCCTTTCCTCATTTTATTGAGGAATTTCCCAAATTTTGTGTAAGAAGTCATATCAAACAACAATGACAACAACTTATAATCAAACTGCTTATAAATAGTAATCTTGGAGAAGCTTCCTGATCCATAGAAGTTTCTTCCTCTGTCTTGATTATGTAGGGTTGTACCCCTACCAATGCAGGAGACATGGGTTCCATCCCTGGATTGGGATGATCCCCTGGAGAAGGAAATGGCTACCCATTTCAATATTCTTGCCTGGGAAATCCCATGGACAGAGGAGCCTGGTGGGATATAGTCCATGGGGTTGCAAAGAACTGGACATGACTTAGCAGCTGAGCATATATGCACCACTAAGAGATCACATTTGTATCATATGACAGCCTAGCTAGCCATAGCCGACTGGTGGGAGAGGTATTAGACCCCAGCTCTCCTATTGCCCTATCAGTGTTTAGACGCATGGTAGATTTTCAGTGAATATTGATAAATGAATAAATTAACAAACTTAAAGATGGTAAGCATCAGCATATCTCTTTTCTGGAGGTGGGGAGGAGGTGCTTATCTCTGTCAACGGGACTGAAGAATGAATTTGTGTGTACAAATTTAAAAGTAGGAGGACTGGAAACAGATATTAGTTTTTCAATTAATGACAGCTGACTCAGATGGCCTGGCTAACCTACATCCTTCCTGTCTTTGCTAATAAGAAATATTTGATGAGGAAGATTTCCTAAAGCTGCAGTAGATTAGTTCTTCTAAGGGCTTTCTTATCACAGCACTTATTACACTGTATTGAGTTTTCTTGTTTGCTTATCTGCCTCAGTGCATCCAACAATTCTCTACTTCTAATACTGCCGCTGCCATAATGACCATCACCACCACTTCATCACACCACCATCACCATCATCACCAAGTCATCATCCCCACCATCACTACCACTGCCAAAGATCATGCTGCTGCTGCTAAGTCGCTTCAGTCATGTCTGACCCTGTGCGACCCCATAGACGGCATCCCACCAGGCTCCCCCATCCCTGGGATTCTCCAGGCAAGAACACTGGAGTGGGTTGCCATTTCCTTCTCTGCCAAAGATCGTAGGTCCCCTGAACTCAGGGGTCATGTTCATACATACAAACAGGGTAGCTTTTGAACAAATATGCTTAGGTGTATATCACAGTTTGGAACAGAAATATATAGCTAATGTCTCTAAAACTTAACTAAAAAATGCCTTCATGAAATACTAGGCTTTTTTTCTTTTGAAAAAATATTACTTGAATTTTCTAATTTTCCTTTTCAAATGTATGTAAATTCTACCATGATTAATGTGACACAAATTTTTTGAAGCAAACTGCAGTGGAGAAAAATTAGAAACGATCAACATGTAACCATTGAAAAATTGGTTACAACATAATTTTATTAAATCCTTAATAGGAAATACTATTTAGTCATTGATGATTGAATAAAGTAGACCTATGTGAAATTGAAAGTCACTCAGTTGTGTCCGACCCTTGGTGACCCCATGGTCTATATAATCCATGGAATTCTCCAGGCCAGAATATTGGAGTGGGTAGCTTTTCCCTTCTCCTGGGGATCTTCCCAACCCAGGGATTGAACCCAGGTCTCCTGCATTGCAGGTGGATTCTTTACTAGCTGAGCTACAAGGAATTTAGTCACTGATGACTGAATAAAGCAGACCTATGTGGAAAGATGTTCACGATAGATTACTGTGTGAAAGAGTCTGCTTCAGTACAGAATGTATAGTTCCAGAATATTTTTATGAATTATGCATGCACATACATCCATATATGTAAAAAAAAAGAAAACTGTAGATAACAAATTATTTATAATATTTATGTTGGAGTTGTAACGAGTATAGAAAACTTACGAAGGACTCTCATTTTTGGGTTTTAGATGTATGTGTTATTTAGAATATATTTTACTTAGCCCACAGTTAGTTACTGTGACAGCTAGTCACCAAAATGGTCCACCATGATCTCTTCCTCATGGTATTAAATCTGTATGCAGTCCTTTTTGACACTATGCCAAGGTTGATGTGTTGATCTGTGTTATCAATAGAATGTGACAGAAGTCCTAGTATGTGACTTCCAAGCTTAGGTTGTAAAAGACCCTGCATTTTCTCTGCTCTCTCTCTTCTTTTTTTCTGATTCTCTGTGTGTTACACACGCACACACACACACACACACACACACATTCTTACCTCTCTCCTTACTTGATCTGAGGAAAGCCAGTTGTCTTGTTACAAGCATTCACGTAGAGATGCTTTTCTTATATAGAAACTGATATCTCTGACCAATAACTAATGAAGAGATGAGGTCTATGAGCAGCCATGAACCGGAACTTGGGGGTGGATTTCACAGACTGAGTTGGGCTTCAGATGACTAAGTTCCCAGGCAATAGCCTGATTACAAGCTGATAAGATCCCTGGGCCAGAACTGTCCAACGGGTACCACTCCTGGATTCTTGGTCTCTGGGACTATTTGCTATAAGAAATGTCTGATATTTTAAGCTACTAGACTTTGATGTAATTTGTTACCTAGAAATAGCTAAAAAATACAATTTGCTGTTGCTGCTGTTTTAGTTGCTAGGTCATGTCCAACTCTTTGCAACCCATGGTCTATAGCCGACCAGCCTCCTCTGTATGTGGAATTTCCCAGGCAAGAATACTGGAGTCGGTTGCCATTCCCTTCTCCAGGGGATGTTCCCAACCCAGGGATTGAACTCACATCTGCCTTGGGAGGCAGATTCTTTATCCCTGAGCCACCAGGGAAACCCAAGTAATACAGTTAGTAAATACTTATTGAATGAATACCCACATTACCTTTGATTTCAAAAAATATATAATTGTATGCAAAGAATGAGAAAGCACTTTAGAAAACCATTGAATTTATGGCAGCTCAATTTCATTATGTGTGGTCTCAATCCGTAGATATGAGAAGCAAAACAGCTGTCACAAGGAAAGAATGTTTAAGAAATATACCAACATTGTAGAAACACTGTCATAGACAATTGTTTATAAAATAGAAGTGATTCTGATTTAGATTCAAAGAAAAACAATTCCTTTTTGTAAAGTAGGTTTCTTGTACATAGCCATATATAAATATTTATAACATGTATACTTATATGCATATCTATATGGGTGTGTAACAGACATTCATAATTGACATGCTAATAGAAAATAGATTGCTTAAAATCAAATGTAAACTGAAGTTCAAATTATAGTAACCAATGAAAATACATTATATATTAATGTTTGTTTTCTCATTAAGAAGGTATGTAATTACATTCAGAAAAATCTTCCTATTTACAGCTAAGTACTTATTGGATTCATAGAAGACCAAGGTACTTTGAGCACACTTTAACTGGCTTACATGACCATGTTAACTGACCAGTGATCCTGATGTGGGTAAAGGGAAGAGACCTTGGGTAAACAAGAGCAACATATCTATTACCAGAAAAGGATTTGCTTTACAAGGATTTCAGGAAACTTCTATCGTGAGACACTGATTTGCTCTTTAGAAATGAATGTGCAAGTTACTTTGGTATTTGGGAGAGGATTTTCTTAAGATAGTTTTATTTTTGCTTTGACACTGAGCTGCCCTGACTGGGGGCTGGGGACTGGGGGCAGCAGGCAGTGCAGAATACCATCTTATAAAGCAAATATTTAAAAAGTAAGTATGTATGCAGTATTTACAACCTGATCACTAAATCCTAGCTTAGTATAAGAATTAACAATGATCATAGTTTTTACTGTCCATCAGCATGTTTGTTTATTAACTCACCCTGAAACATGTCTGAGGCAATTCTTTGTCATGATTAGGATTTAGCTGCCAAGTCTTAGAGCAAGTTAGCATCAAACTCCTTTCAGATTACTCCTCTCAGCTGCTATGAGCAGCTTATTTTCCTTCTTGGACTGTCTGGGTTATTTAAATGGATAATATTTGTTTGCACGGCCAGGTTTCTGATCTTTAGGAATCCGTAGTACTTTCTCAGTATCTTCCCATCCTCTCTAAGAATGAAGGAAAAAATGACAGGAAGGGACCACATGGGGCTTCTCTATTCGGAAAGTATAAGATGATTAGTTATGTCTACTTGAAGTGAAGTCGTTTCCATGTTATTATTACACAGAAGTTAAATATCCTTTCATCTAATAATAGTTATCTCTGGCTAAATGCATTTGGCGAGGGTAGCTCAAATCATACAATGAAAGTTCTCTTTAATAAGAAGTGTTAGCTCACGGAAGAATTTTTATGAAACTGTTTTGAAAGATTCAATTCTGTTTCTTAAACACAAAAATAAGACAAAATAGTATCGGAATCCAGTTTTATAACACAGACATAATTATCTTGACAATTAGATTACTGGAAAATGTGAGGAGAGACTCAGTTCAGAACTGGGAAGAAATAGACCCAAGGGTGGAGACAGAAGTCCTGAAATTTTGACACTGTCTCAGAAAGGAAGGCTAAAGACAGTGCAAACATAAACAGATAAACCTAGAATTCTGAGGATTGAAGATACCCGAAATCTATGAAGTAAAGTGGACATCATAGACAGTTTCATCCATTTCCCAATCTTTCAGTGTCTCTCCTTGGATCTAGTTTATCAGAACATACCTGCATAGTGACATGTGAAAAAGATATGAGAAATGTTAGTCTCTATTGCTTATTTAACAAGTTTATTATTTAAAACAATACTAGTAATAATAGTTTTCACTTACGGAGTGACAGCTCAGTGACATACCAGTTGCCTAATTTTTCTATGTGTCTGACTTTGTTAGAACCTTATTTTTAAAAACTCAATGAAGAAAATATTTCTTGACATTCAAGATGAGTCATTCAAGATGCCTATGGACATAGAGAAAGTAAACAATGGATGGAGAATCTGAGACTAAGTCCCTCTGACTCCAGTCCCACACTCTCCAAATGTTTTGATCATGTTCATATTGACAGTGTATGTCAAAGTCCGTTCATGGCTTCAACTGACATACTTATTGAAAAAGATAATAAATACAATCAAAACCAAAAATGCTAAGTGAATCGTTCCAGTATTTGGTGTTGGCCAAAGCAGTTTTTCTTTCAATCCCTTTTAAGGTGGAACTCAATGTTAATGTTTTAGTAACACAAATTTAGAGTTCAATTCAAATCTCTCCAAGATTAAAATAAATGAATAAATCAGGAGCAAAATGACTTCTGGAAAACATCCAGTTGTAATAAATCTGTCATGACCAACTAAAGGATACTTCACATTAAAGAAGCAGACTTTGATGTCTTGCCAAGTATTAAAGCATGCAAATTTCCCTTGTGTGGCATTATATATATTTAAGAAGTGTTGATGACAGGGCTGTTTTAAATTTTCTGCAAATGTCCTTTTATGGGAATATTTGTTTCTGTGGTGATCTTAAGATGCTAGAAACTCCTGTGTCCATTTCAAAACACCTGTGAATATTGTGGCAAGAACTTCAAAATTGAATTTTGTGGGACTTTTTTTCTTGTAGGCAGAAAAGTAGGTTGGAATACTGAATTTTGGATTTTAACTTCTATGGTCTTTAGCAAATTTTCTAATCTCTCTGAGCTTTAACATTATCACTTGTATATTTGTAAAAATAATACCTTTTTCACAACTTTGTTGGGAGGATTAAGTGAGGTCATGAATGAGAAGAAATGCCTTTTATATTGTAGGTGATCCATAACGTTTATCTTAAAGAATCTCTGTGCAAATTAAATGAGATGATGATGATGAAGGATTTGCACAATGTGAGTACTTGGCAAACATATGTGATTCCCTTCATTAGGGATTCTTTTGAAATATTGTAGCAGGTTGGACTTAAAATTATGTGCAGACTTGTGTTCTTATGGGATGCACATCATGTTGATATTCACCATTACTACAGCTATCTGATCATTAACTTCTGCAAAAAATAAGCAAATACTTACTGATTTAACCCCTAGGTTCTAGGCACTATGCTAGGCACCAGGGGTTGAACATATAGCGTGGAGTCAGATGTTATTGTCACTATAAAAGAGATTAATTATAGGTGTGAGAATGGTTAATTCTAACAGAAAAGAGTTTAAGAATTATTTAATAAGGATGCTCATAATGAAGCTGAGCTGTGAAAGATGAGCAGATGTCCTCTAGGCAGAAAAGAAAGATAGGAAATTTCAAAAAAATGGAAAAGCTTGGTAAAATTCGCGATATAAAATTTCCCAAGGTACCTGAGGAGTTTCAATGTCAGTATGACTGGAATAGAGAACAGAAGAGGGGCATTCAGTGCAATAAGAGTGAGAAGACAGCTTTAGAGGATGATGGAGGTTCCCTCTGTTGTTCAGTTGCTCAGTTGTGTCCGACTTTTTGCGACCCCATGGACAGCAGTAGGCCAGGCTTCCTTGTCCTTCCCCATCTCCTGGAGCGTTGTCAAACTCATGTCCATTGAGTCAGTGATGCCGTCCAACCATCTCATCCTTTGTCGTCTGCCGGCGTCCAGCCCCGGTGGATCCAGGGAATTCGAAGGGGAGAGGGCATCGGCGATCAGGAAACAACAGCTTATTTAAATGTTAATTAAAGATATAAAGAGTGGTTAAATAAGGATAGCTCAGTGAGGAAATTCAGTGGAGAAAAGAGGCTGAATAATTCAGCCAGAAGGTAAGAGAAAGAAGGACATGGGGAGACCAAGCTTCGGTGAACAAGGCACGCACTTTATTTTCCAAAGTAGTTTTTATACCTTAAGTTATGCATAGAGGATAATGGGGGAAGGGGTAGAGTCATGCAGTAAGCCAGGCTTTCTTCCTGCAAACTTATCATATGCAAAAGTTTAGGTGATTTGCATCATCTTCTGGCCTGGAGGCCTGTTAACATTTTAAGACCCTTTCTTCAGAAAACTTATTTTCTCTAAAGGTGATTAGTCAGGCGCCACCCTCCAAAAGCATTAAAGTTGCATTCCTATAGGGCAAAGATGTGGTGGGCTGTAACAAGAAGAAGAATTAACTCAAGTGTCCAAGGTTACAAACATTAAAGCTACTACTTACACCAATTATATTAATCAATATACTGCCAGGGACACAGCAGGTAAGGGATATGGAGACTTGGCAGCAAACATTGACCCAAGAAGTGAAAAACCCTTCACCAATACAATTTCTAATCAATCTTTTAACTGCTCAAAGGAATCTGTATTTAGACAGTTTAGAACATCTCATGCCTCTCACAGATGGGAGGCTCTGAGCAATCACATGTGGCCTGAAAAACCTATTCAGGCAGGCTGCTGCTGCTGCTGCTAAGTCACTACAGTCGTGTCCGATTCTGTGCAACCCCCTAGATGGAAGCCCACCAGGCTCCCCCGTCCCTGGGATTCTCCAGGCAAGAACACTGGAGTGGGTTGCCATTTCCTTCTCAGGCAGGCTAGAGGACTTCCAAAGGAGTTTGTAGGTTGAAATGGTATCACAACCAGGAACTTTATTAACTGGAGCTGTAAGTTAACTCTTTTTTTCAGAGAGAGGTAGTGGGGGACAGCCCCCCATAAAGTCAGAGGTGTAGATGAGAGCACAAAGCAGAAAGTAGGCAGACTCTGGTTTTGGGGGTAGATGCTTGAGAATTTCCAGGGGGACTCCTGAGGCTCGATCCCGCCTTTGCATATGCCGAGCCTCCTTCCTCATGACCTTTGCCACGGGCGGAGCTCCTGCTCCCGGCAGTCGTCCCCTATGCCTCCTGCCTTCAATCTTTCCCAGCATCAGGGTCTTTCCTAATGAGTCAGGTCTTCCCATCAGGTGGCCAAAGTGCTGGAGCTTCAGCTCTAGCATCAGTCCTTCCAATGAATATTCAGGATTGAATTCCTTAAGGATTGACTGGTTTGATCTCCTTGCAGTCCAAGGGACTCTTAAGATTCTTCTCCAATACCACAGTTCAAAAGCATCAGTTCTTCAGGACTCAGCCTTCTTTATGATTCAACTCTCACATCCATACATGACTACTGGAAAAAGCATAGCCTTGACTATATGGACCCTTGTTGGCAAAGTAATGTCTCCGCTTTTTAATATGCTGTTCTAGGTTTGTCATAGCTTTTCTTCCCGTATACCAACCTCAGAAGGCTCCCATACACTGACTTAAGAAGACTGTGGTTTACCGTTTAGACCTGGGGAGCAGGTGAACCCTACAACTGAGATCACGGACAGATCAGTTTACTGGAGAATCTCATTCCAAGTCAAATAGAGGATGGATTGCTTGTGTGTGTGTGTGTGGGTGGCGGAGGGGGGAGGTAAGTAAAAATGCACAGAAAGCATGTGGACTAAAACTGTCATAGCCCATGAGCAAGATGAAGAAACTTTTGCTGCAAATATTTGAAGAGGGGATGGACGGAATTTGAGAAAGTTGTTGTATGACTCCGAACATACAAGGTGTGGTCTCTGTATGTGAGTTGAAGGAAATGAGGAGTCTGGAAGCCTCACTCTGGATGGGTGCATTTTGGTATTATTCATTAAGAGGGGAAGCCAAGGAATTTTGGGGGAAAGACGATGAGTTCAGTTTAGGACTAGTTTGATTTAAGATGTCTGGGAGATAGTTAGGTGTGACATCCGGTTGAAAATTGGAGGTGTGAATCTGGAGCTCACATCTTAAATGCAGTTAAATGTTTGGGACTTGTCATTTAGTTTAGGTGCTCTCATCCAGGATGGGTATGGGAATGAGTGTAGAAGCCATTCCACAAAAAGATTGCAAAAGAATGGCCAAAAAGGAAGAAGAGGAGTTAGAGAAGACAAAGGAGAGAAGACATTTAAGAGGCTCAGGATGATGGTAACAGAGAACTCTGTTTTGTTTGTTTTTAAGCCCCTATAGAGGCTTCCCTGATGGCTCAGAGGTAAAGAATCCGCCTGCAGTACAGGAGATGCAGGTTCCATCTCTGGGTTGCAAAGATCCCTTAGAGAAGGAAATGGCAACCCGCTCCAGTATTCTTGCCTGAGAAATCCCAAGGATAGAGAAGCCTGACAGGCTACAATCCATGGGGTTGCAAAAGAGTTGGACATGATTTAGCAACTAGACAACAACGACAAGAAATCCCTATAGACATTTATAATTATTTCTGGAAGAAATATTTCTTTTGTGTGTGTGTGTGTGTGTGTGTGTGTGTGTTGTAAGTCAATTTTTTTTTAATTATTATTTTGGAAGAAATATTTCTTAGGAGAGAGGAAGTGGTATGGTAGGTTTGTCTGTTTTCTCTTAGGAAAATAAATATCTAGAAATGACCAGTATTCACAAAGAGCATTACACTCCATTACTTTGATTGGTTGCTGCTTAATTTAAAAATAGGGACTTCCCTGGTGACTCAGATAGTAAAGCGTCTCCCTACAGTGTGGAAGACCCGGGTTTGATCCCTGTGTCGAGAAGATCCTCTGGAGAAGGAAATAGCAACCCACTCCAGTTCTCTTGCCTGGAAAATCCTAAGGACGGAGCAGCCTGGTAGGCTACAGTACATGGGGTTGCAAAGACTCAGACACGACTAAGTGACTAAACTTAATTTTAAGAAAATGTCAAAATTCTTTTAGTGTTATACCAAATAACTAACAGTTGCATAATGTTCACAAGATTCTTTCACCTGTGCTAGTTCATTTTCCTCACAGCAACCTCATTTCTGTTTTATAGGTTAGGATGTTCCTCTTAAGCAGGTTAAATGAGGGTGCACACATCACCAGAATTGGAGTAGGAAAGCTGGAACAGAAATGTCTTCTTAGTCAGCTCAGGCTGCTATAACAGAATATCACAGGCCAGGTGACTCCAACACAGACATTTATTTCTTGGAGTGCTGGAGGCTGGAAGTCTGAGGTCAGATACCAGCATGGTTGGGTTCAGGTTTTTTGGCTTGCAGGTGGCTTTTTTTTCTTTTTTTACTAAATCCTCACATAGTGGAGAGAGAGAGATAAAGTTAGTTCTGGTGTATCTTCCTCTTCTTTGTTTTAAAAAAAGCATTTTACTTATTTACTTTGGCTGTGCTGGGTCTTCACTGGTCCACATAGGCTTTCTCTAGTTGTGGTACACAAGCTTCTCATTGTGGTGGCTTCTCTTGCTGCAGAGCACAGGTTCTAGATCATGTGGGTTTCAGTAGCTGGGGCTCCCAGGATCTGGAGCACAGACTCAGTAGTTCTGATGCATGGCTTAGTTGCTTTGTGGCATATGGGATCTTCTCAGACCAGGGATGGAACATGTGTTCTACATTGGCAGGTGGATTCTTTCGCCACTGAGTTACCAGGGAAGCCCTCTTCCTCTTCTCATAAGGGCACTACTACCATCCTGGTGGCTCCACCTTCATGACCTTTTTTGAACCCAGTTACCTACCAAAGGCTCCATCCAAATATATCATCTCATTGAGGATTAGGACTTCAACATGAGTTTTAGGGATGAGGGGACACATTCAGTGCATCACAAGAACCATGATGTAAATTTTTCCAAAAAGAATGAAAGTTATTGGAAGGCTTCTAAGTTTGTGCATTAGGGACAGTTGCTGTTGTACAACCTGGAATCTATTCGGGACATGGTAAATGCTCAATCAATATTTGGTGAACTAATGTTCATATAAAGCAAAAAACCTTGCTGGGAATACCAACATAATTATATGCAATATTGTCTTGAGTATAAAGTTATAATGTCAGTTCAGTATTAAGTTGTGGTTTCATGAACATCCATGAAGAGAGATAAAAGAATAAAAGTCTATGCCAATCTTATGATGCAGTTTGACACAATTTGAAGATTATTGTATAAAGGGCTTCATTACTGTGTGAAAATATTAACAGAAAAAACCTGTGATGATACCATACATTTATGAAGTGTTTGTAATAAACCAAGCCCTATTTCTGTTGTTCTGTATTAGTTCATTTAATCCTCACAACATCTCTGAGAGATGGCTAATTCCATACGAGGAATTTCAGGGAAAAGGAAGTTAAATAACTTGCCCAAGGCTGGACAGAGATAAAGCTGATTTCAAAAACCCAAGAAATCTGAGTCCAGTGCCTATTTGGTAGCCACTAGGTTATCCATGTCTCAGATAGGTCAAATAGGCTTTTCCTAGTATTTCTCCTTCTCTTTGCCTAGATCATGTTGCATCAATTAATAAGGGTGAAATGTGAATTGTTTTCAGTAATGTTTACAGCAAATAAAGCTCAATTGACATTGTAATATGAGGAATTAATAATGTATCCAATCTTAGTAATGACCATGTTCATCCAGAATCTAACATGCAGGTAAAAAGAAAACTATCAATGTTTTTTTTCCTATTAATTGAAGTCAGTGAAAAAAGGAAATGGAGAATTGAGGTGTTTTCAGAAACATTGCTATTTAAGGAAACATTTGTTTTCCAAATTATAAAAACTCTTTTCATAACAAACTCGATTATTTTTATTTTATACTAATTATATGAATAACATTAGTTTAGGGAGTATTGCTGTTTTGCTCAAACATTTACTTTAAGTTCAAAAAATTCATTAACAAAAGAAACCACTCATTATAAACATATAAACAATTTCATTTTTCAATAGATCATTTGATTTAATTATAATATATAGTTATTAAAAGAAAAGAAATAGAAACAATAGAGGGAAGTAACAGTATATACATCACCAAGTTGGTCTGATCTACATCCAGACTCGGCCAACACTGGGAAGTCCCTTGTTAATAGCAAGCCAGAGTCCTAATTGGGAAAGTGTCCTGGGCAGTGGGTCCACCCCACATGCATTATCCAGGCAGATCAGAAGCAGGTCGGAGATCTGCTCTCCTGCTTCTGAAGCCTGAGCAAGACTTCCTCCACTTTAATTTCCCTAACAATTACACTTTTGCAAAAATCTACCTAATATATTATAACTTGTTATTGCTAGTATAAACGTTCTTTTTTTTGCTGGAAATGGTTAGCCTGCCATTTAAGGCAACCTTAGTCTAAAATAGAAATCAATTTCTGACTTCCCCAACTGCTACATATTGTGGTTATTACACTCTAGCTAAATATTCCCCTTTCTTTTGTAAAAGTTATTTTTTGATTTAACTGCCTGAAAATGTGCAACACCCTGTCCTGTAAAGCAATATTTTGCTATGTGGATATGATAATTGAGAGTGATTTACCTAAATTGCCTTTAATATATAGACAAACTTTAATGTCTTAGATTATACATATCTCATCATATTAAATATTTATGTGAAGCCTTGACTGTTGTTAAAACTTGTGGCATTAAAGAAGTCTTACTGTTCAGAGTAATTTCCATAGCAACAGAGATTTCTTACATACCCAAGGATTTCATTTTTTTCTTTATAATCCTTGAAACATCTATTAATTTACTGAAACTTTTCTTTAGCTTATTTAATTTTTCATGAAGGTGTATTGATATAACTTTACCAGTTTATTTCAAAAATAGTACCACTTTTGATTTTAATCAAACTTTACAGACTGTTCCCTAGCTTTATTCTAAAATTTAGTCACTCAGTCATGTTTTTATTTTTATTTTTTGCCTTATTCAATATCTTAATGGTTGTGTACATTTTAATCTCATCCTTCTCTCAGCCTTTATGATTCCTGATTTATAAGCTCTAATTATTTTTGGCCTTTTCCCTTCATTATCTTAATATCTCTTCCATGGATTTTTAAGTTTCATTATTTATTACCTGATTTCAGTGATCAAAAAGTACATCCATCACCCTGAATTAAGGTGCCAGAATTTTGAATAAGTAAATGGATTTTTCTCAAAGCTCTCTATAAAATTTTAAGAAATTTTTTCTAAAAAGATATCCACCAACACCTTTAGATTTATATAATAAAGTTCCCTTGTTTTATATCAAAATAAGAGAGACACAGAAAATTTGGAAAGAGAAAAATTTTTTCTCCCCCCAAAATTTGGGAGAGACACAGAAAGTTTCTGCAAACTCAAGAAAGTGAAGCCCTAACATTGGAGATGGTCAAACTCCAGCTAAAAAACCACTTAGAATCTAAACAGTGAAGGTAATGGAACAATATGTCTTACTTCACACTTAGTCTGGAGGACAGATTGTAAAGTGAAATCTGCAAAATTTCAAACTCCCAGGTAGTTTGGAGACTAAAATACCAATCTTATTGAGTAAATTTTCAAAATATTTGCCAGGTTGTAAGACTGGGCAGAAAGATGTCTAATGAGTTCTGGTGAGAACAGAAATGCTCTACAGGGAGTATTATTCGAAGACTGTTAGAGAATTCTTGGCCCTGGATGTTGAGTCGATCTAAACTAGGGGCCTGTTTATCAATAGGATCCATTCCCCTCTGAATTTATCATTCAGTAGGCTTTAAGAACTCACTGCTTCCAGCGTAAACAATCTCGTCCCTTCATGCATTAGATGGACAATTTTTTACAATGTATAAGGCAATGTGTATAGATTACATCTTCAAGAAGTTCGAGCTCACTTACCAGAGGAGTTAAAGTAGGTGAACCTAAATTTAGATAAAAGACAGAGAGTATGGTAAATGCATAATAAAGGTATAAATAAAGGGTTGTGTAGTTCAAAAATAGAAACTCACATACAGTTGATAGATTGATGAAGTTTTTATCATTGATTAAAAGATGAATGGAATTTCAAAAGGCAGAGTGGAAGGAATATTATATCGAGGCAGCAGAAGCAGTATGAATAAAGGTGCCAAGGCATATTTCAGTAAGGAGCAAGTCATCCACTTAATCTAGATATTAGAGGATAGTCGCTTGCAAGTTGGGTGGGAGCCAACCCCATAAAGTAAGAGGAAGCTGGCCTAACTCCTGGGCTGTGCGACTTATGCTAGAGCTCCCTGGGGTGAATAAATGGAGTTGGTAAACTGAGGGTTGAATTGAGAAAATTTGAGGTTGGTGAGAAAATTTCCAAGTGTGAGATCTTGGAGAAGTTGCAGCTACTGAACCACTGAGTGAATCCTTTAGCGTTGCTGTGAACTCACTGTCCTTTGGTTTAGAAGGCTATTGGATTAGAGCTGGGGACTATGATAGTGCTGCCCTGTGTTGATATCTTCCATCTCAGAGGTTGATGGCTTTTTTTGGTGTGTGTGTATATCTTATATTTTGTATAAATGATTTAATTTTTAGTTTTGGAAATACATAGATTCTTTCTGATGTTGATAAGAAGCAAAAGCCCCTAGAAAGATCTTGGTACAATCATTTGGACTCTTTGATTAAATAGATTAAATAAATGCACCTATTTGCTGATTCCTGAGACATGAATGTGGACTCCTATTTTCAGCTCTACATTTATAAAGAGCTTAGAGGTCATGACTCCAATCCCATGATAAGAAGAAGCTTAACAAATGGAAAATCAGTAACAATTTTAGGACCCAGTAGAGAACTGAAATCACTAGGCAAACTCACACCAAAATCTGCAGAGAAAGGCAAATCCAAAGAGTTATAGCCAATAACTATAACTCTTCCAGGGAAGCAGGAAGAGATGCCACATATACAGGGCTCTATATGACAACAGTGGGTGAGAGTTGAAAGATGCAAAGCTCAGACTCTCTGAAGAGTACTTTGGGAACACCAAGTCAATAGTGGGAAGTAAAATCAAGGATACCATAGGAATCTGAAGTCTGTGAATCCCACAGCTACAGCAATACTAAATACAGCCCAACTTCTAAGCAGATTAAGAGAAAGCCTCACATAAAAGGCCTTTATTCATTCAGTTTCTATTATCTGGTACATGATGTCCCGCCTTCGGCTAACTACTACAAGGCATGCCAAAAGCCAAGAAACACAATCTGAAGAGACAAAGCAGGCATCAGAAACAGACTCAGATATGACACAGCTGTTGGAACTATCAGAGCAAGACGGTCATGCTATACCAGGGCTTGGCATCATTAGTCATCTCCTGAGATTTATGGTGCCACACATCCTGACTCATGTCTGAAGCACTAATAATTACAAAATAAGACTCTCTCCAAAGCCACAAATATGTGAACTATCATAGAGATGTAGAAATGTCAGAGAAACCAAATTCAGAAGCCCTGCAGAGGCTTCTGCACACCTGCTTCTCTCTAGAAGAGGTGTTATCTAAAGAAAAGAGCAGAAAGCTCCCAGGATAAGCCAGACTCAAGTTCAAGGCTATCCTCTGGAAGAGTTTGCTGTCCTCAGCTTTTTTTTTTTCTTAAATGGTAGGCAGGGGGAGGGTGCGATGCAGAGGGGAGAAGGAAGGAAATGATCCACTTGGCATGGTGTAAAGCTGGTGGTGTCATCAGTTTCAACGGTTTAGGAACTTCAAGCAAATATAGTTATCAACACATAGGAAAGGATTTATATTTAATATCATTTCCTCTGGAAACCTCTAGTTTTTCCAGCTAAGATTTGCCCTACTGGTCAGTTGTCCTGGTTCACTGTGATTTATTGCTGAGCTCATGAGTCATTTGCCTCTCCTATATAAGAAAAAAGAACAATCCCTTCTCCACTGATTTCATTTCCATGCCAGTGGCTGTGTGTGGCACACAGGCTGATAACCTCAGCCAGAGGCCCTAAGCCTGAGACTACAGAGACTGATGTGTAGAGTACAATGACAGGAATTCAAGTTAGCATGGAGCAGAGTTTTTATTTCCCCAGGGATCATTGTGGGGAAGACAAGGGAAATACACTGACGTTATTAGTGATGTATTTATAACCATTAGCACCCCCACCCTCTGCTCCATTGTTGAACTGCCATTGTTGTTTCCATAAAAATCACACCAGGCAGTTTCAAGTTTATACAAATGATTTATTTCCACACTTGCAAGGGTGAGAAAAGGTTCTTTAAAGCAAGCACTTAACTTGAGCATGTTTCCAAATGAGTCCTATGTGGTTACAGAACGGAGAATACAATCTAAGACTATTCTTTAAAAGCCTTAACATAACTAAATAAGATTTTCTAAATTAAAAAAAAGCATTTTATTAAAGTTTCAATGTTGCTTACATACAACTCTGAGGGTTTAATGTGTGTAAAACATGTGTATTTAAACTGGGGATTTGAGGTTTTTGATATAACAACCACATGTATAGTAATAGCACTGATCATAACGTCATAGATTTTATACTGTCTTCACATTCATTAAGAATTGGGATGGATTTAATTTAATTTAATTATTTTATTTCCTATTGAATGACCACCTCAAAAATTTTAAGATCAATTAACTTCATTTTCAGCTCTGTAACATTTTCTGAACATATTGCTGCCAAAGACATTTGATGAACTTCTAACTTTCTTAATAGCAATTAGAAAGGAATGAGTACTGGTGCTAAGAGAATATTTAACTGCTTTTGTCCTAAAACTATCTAAATCTTAACTAGACTACTTAGTGATATATTGCAAGGCACATTCAATACTGCTTTCAGGGCTCAACTAATCCAGTTCTCCTAAAAGTCTCTAATGTGTTAAAAAATCTTTGAGAAAAGCAGAAGAGATATTTGCCTCTGATTAAACTAGATTTCTTTTAGGTTCACAGAATTTTTAAAGTTAGAGTCGATGGTGTTGTGGGAATAACATACTTGGGTTTGGAGAGTTAAAGAAATTTGGCTACAAGTCTCTGTCCTAAAAATAAAACTTAACTTGCCTTTGGACACTCAGGTAGTTCCCTGAAGTCTATGTTCTTATTGGAGCTTGGGGATCTTTGCACAGGGCGGTGCTTGGTACATGGTAGGCACTCAAAATCTGCTTCTGCAATTCTCCATGCATTTTCAAATACTAGTGCTTTTTAAGGAGCTTAATCAACCAGGTGATAGATGATGAGTTCATCTGATGCAGTTCACACCTGGCTTCTATTTTCTCTTTAATATGGGAGCTTATCAAGACTATCTAACGGATTACGTATTGAAATGAAAGTTTAGAATAGTTGTGCCTCTGTGTACATGTACTAGATATCTTTGCTGGAAGTGTATTGATACTGTGTATTTTTTGTTGTTGTTGTTCAAACTCAGGACTTGTAGTAGTCACATCTTTACATTTTACTACTAAGAAAACCACACTTTAATAGGTGGTGAGATGAAATTAGTGCAAGTGGAAATATTTTCTTAGCCACACTGAGAAGTTAGAACCCAGTTCAGCATGAAATGGATACCTTTTTGAAAAGACTTGGTTCTTGACTCTTCTTGGGCATTGGTTGTTTCCAATTTTTCACCATTTTTAATACTGCTGTTAGAACAATTTTATGCATAGTTTACATTTTTGTCAGTAACATATAATTTAATTATTGAAGAATATGTAAAGAAAAGAATAAAATAAGAACTAAAAAATCACCTGTATCTTAACCACTTAGTAGTAACTGCTATTAAATTTTGGTTTATTTATTTTCATTTTCAAATTAGAAAAACTATGTTCTTTTATGTCTTTTGAATTTTTCCTCTTAGGTCATTGTGTTTTAATTTTCAAAAGCTACTTATATATTGTGAATAATAAGAGAAGATCTGCTTTATGTATTTCTCTAATTTGTCATTTGCTTTTTAAATATTTTTTTGTTTGAACTAACCAAAACTCTAAACTATTAGTTGATTGAATCTTTACAGATTGTCTTCTTAAGTTTTAAAAATTAATTTTACACTTAATCTGCTTAGAAACGTAATTCTTCACTGACCTCAATTTTCTCATTTTCCTTTGTTTTCAAATTTTATACAAATCGTTCTAGGTTCATCTGGGATTGACCACAGTAATTGTTGAAAGCTAAAGTTGTAACTTAATTTTCAACCCCAAATACTAGTCTTCCCTGCTGCCCCTGAAAACTATGTGTTGAATAATCCATTCCTGTTGAATTAAATTTTGAAGGAAAATTGGGAGTTAGAATAAAATCTGTTAAAAAAAAAAAAAAGAAAGAAATAAAAGCAGAGAAGTTCTGTTCCTAGAGAAGACAAAGGTGTAAAAGGTGTGGCCTGTGACAAGAGAAAGGGCAGGAATGAAAAAGGGAAGGAGTAAGTGAGTGGGGTCCAGACCATAATGTGCATTGAGCTCAGAAATTTGAATATTATGTTAAAAACTATAGGGAACTACTCTCTGAGTACACAGATTTGGACCCAATTTCTATAATAGTCACCCTACTAGGGAGATAAGTACCCACCCAGAGCAAATCATATGAAGGTATTACAATAAGCTAGAGAGCTTGTATATCCCAAGGATTACTGGGGAAAGAGGATCTAGCAGAGGAAAGGAAGTCTGACATACAGCGTGGAGGAATTGCCAAAGATGAGGTTCCTGGGAACAGACTGCCTCACACAAACCAGGGAGGAGTGGCTTTCAGGAGAGGGAAAGAGCTGTCAATAGTGATAAATAGTAAATAATAGTTGTTATATGCTAAGGGAAGAAAAGTTTTAAATTGTGACTAGTATATAGAGGTAATAAAGATATATAGGTAATACATAGGTATAAGTTAGGATATGTGTATATGCTCAGTCACTTAGTCATGTCCAACTCTTTGCAACCCCATAGACAGTAGCCCACCAGGGTCCTCTGTTTATGGGATTCTGCAGGCAAAAGTCTTGGAATGGGTGGCTATTTCCTTCTCCAGGGGATCTTCCAGACTCAGGCAGCATTTCTTGCACTGGTAGGTGGATTCTTTACCACTGCACTACCTGGGAAACCTGCAATTAAATATGTAATATATAGGTATGCTTCCCATACATATAGATATGGGCTTATATATAAATATATTAAAAGGTGTCTTAATAGATGTATATATAGATATATAGATATATATGGGGCTTTCCTGATGAGTCAGTGGGTAAAGAATCTGCCTGCAATGTAGGAAATCTAGGAGACATAGGTCTGAGGCCTGTGTTGGGAAGATCCCCTGGAAAAGGAAATGGCACCCCACTCCAGTATTCTTGTCTGAAGAATCCCATGGACAGAGGAGTCTGGCAGACTACAGTCCAAAGGGCAGCAAAGAGTCAGACATGACTGAGCAATTAAGCACACGATGGTATATATATATATATATATATACACACACACATACAGAATAGGCTTCCCATATATATAGATAATATATACATATGGTTTTCCCCAGGTGGCTCAATGGTAAAGAATCCACCTGCCAAAGAGATGTGGGTTTGATCCCTGGGTCAGGAAGATCCCCTGGAGAAGGAAATGGCAACCCACTCCAGTATTCTTGCCTGGGAAATCCCGTCAACAGAGGAGCCTGGTGGGCTACAGTCCACGGGGTGGCAAAAGAGTTAGACACGACTGACTGACTAAACAACAAGAGTACATAGATATAAGGTTTCATCAGAATAATTTCAGTTGAGTGGGAAGGAAGGTCATATCTCAGGGCAAGTTCTTCTGGTGGATTTCTGTGATTCTCTCTGCTGGCATTTCTCTCATCCTTTTTGGAATTGCCACCTTAAGTGTGGCTACCATAGGACTGCCACAATAGCGTATGACCTCTTCCCTGACCTCAGGGGATTGACCTAGAGGCAGGCTCTTGACTGCTTGGACATTACCTTTGCCATGGTGATTTGTCCATGTTAAGTCCTGGTACCCAACTAAGTCAACTGGTACCTTTTCTAGGGATTTTAATGTGAGATTCAGTCAACAGAGGTTAGACCCTCCCTGATGATAGAAGCTGTATTTGATAAAATTCAGAGACCTGATGCCCTAATAGATGAAGAAAGTAAAACTGTATTAAGAGGAAATGAAGCCAAATGCAGAGAGATATAGAGCCAAGATAGAGAATCCAGATGACCACTGAGTCTCTGATTCTGCCTGAGTCTTGGCTGAATCTCTCCCCTTCTCATTCTTCGGTGGGTCACCACTTCCTTGTGTTGTGGGAGTAAGTAAACCTGTTTTTGTCTAAGCCAGTTCAATTTGAGGGTTTTTTTTTTTTTTTCCACTTACATTTTGAATGTCCTGACCACTACAACCAAGTAATGCTTATAGCTTGCCAATCGATGGAAGAGTGATAGGGGTCAAGGGAGAGATTCTTTTAAGATGGGAAAGCAGTTAAGCATATTTATGCCGAGAGGTGAAACTAGTTGAGAGAGCGAGAGACTAAGGACATACTAGAAGAAGAAGTCTCCAGTACTCTTGCCTGGAAAATCCCATGGACGGAGGAGCCTGGTAGGTTGCAGTCCATGGGGTCGCGAAGAGTCGGACACGACTGAGTGACTTCACTCTCACTTTTCACTTTCCTGCATTGGAGAAGGAAATGGCACCCCACTCCAGTGTTCTTGCCTGGAGAATCCCAGGGGACAGGGGAGCCTGGTGGGCTGCCATCTATGGGGTTGCACAGAGTCAGATATGACTGAAGTGACTTAGCAGCAGCAGAAGAATAAGTATGATGATAGGGTAGGGCCACTGGAGACAAAGAGGGTGGGGCCTAAAGAAGGCTGACCTTGGACAGAGGAAGAGGGACCTCCTTCATGTAGACAGAAGAAATGAGGTGGGGGAGTGGGAACAGATGCCAACAAGTTTATAGGTAGTTTATAGAAAGACTTCCTTGATAACTCAGATAGTAAAGAATCTGCCTGCAATGCAGGAAATCTGGGTTCGATCCCTGGGAAATGGCAACCCGCCTCCAGTATCCTTGCCTGGAGGATTCCATGTCCAGAGAAGCATGGTGGGCTATAGTCCATGGGGTCGCAAACAGTTGAACATGACTGAGCGACTAACACTTTTACTATAGAAGGTAATGATATTTGATGTACTGATTTTCATGCCAAACTGTCTTAGAAGAGGCTGTACCATTTTGCATTTTCACCAGCAGTGAACAAGGAGAATTTTTGAAGCTGCACATCCTTATCAGAGAGTTTTGTTTTTTTTTTTTTTTTTTTGAGAAAGGAGTTGTGGCTGAGAGAGTATCTCAGAGGTGACTAGACAGAACACTGCAGGGAATGAAACTAGGAGAAAGCTGTTTGAAAATGAGGTGCTGGTGGCTGAAAGTACAGAAAAGTAATTAAAAGTGAACAGAGAGAGAGAGTTTGTTGTGCATGTGTCAAGACTAACGTATGTATGTGGAATCTAGAAAAATGGTACAGATGAACCTATTTGCAGGGCAGGGATAGAGACACAGACATAGAAGAAAGGACATGTGGACGCAGGGTGGGGAAAGTGGGGGCGGGATGAACTGGGAGACTAGGTTTGACATAAATACACGAGCATGTGTAAAATAGATAGCTAAAGGGAAGCTGCTGGATAGTACAGGGCTCTCGGCTTGGTGCTCTGTGATGACCTAGAAGGGTGGGATGGGGGTGAGTGGGTGGGAGGGAGGTCCAAGAGAGAGGGGGTATGTGTATACATACAGCTGATTTGCTTTGTTATACCACAGAAACTAACACAACATTGTAAATCAATTACGTTCCAATTTTTTTTTTTAAAGGCTATATTTTGTAACAGTCAACATGAATAGGTGGACTGAAAAAGGATTCTGAAGTTGAAGAGGTGGGAGAACAAGGAGGTTAGTGTCAAGGATGCTAAAGGAAGAGTTTACAAAAAAAAGGGGGCTAAGAAGGGAGAGGTCATTAAATTGCATGTTGAAGTCACCCCAGGACTACACAGAGGCTTTCAGAGTGGACAACTCACACATCATTGCCAAGGCTGTCCACACATTTGGCTAGATCTTAGGCTTCCCTGGTGGGTCAGAGGTTAAAGCTTCTGCCTGCAATGTGGGAGACCTGGGTTCGATCCCTGGGTTGGGAAGATCCCCTGGAGAAGGAAATGGCAATCCACTCCAGTATTCTTGCCTGGAGAATCCCATGGATGGAGGAGCCTGGTGGGCTATACAGTCCACGGGGTCGCAAAGAGTCGGACATGACTGAGCTACTTCACTTCACTAGTCTATTTGAGTAGCTAAGGCCTCAAGAAAAGCAAAAAAAAAGTGGTAAGGTCCATCTGTAAAAAGCTAATGTAATCTGATAGAAATTGAGGTACTATAATATTTAGTGTTCTTTGAGTAGAAATATTCTGGGCAAAGCAAAAAAAATTTTTTTTTAAATTTAGAACAGAGACCCTCTATTAGATAATGTGCTTGCATTTTAAAGTTGAAATCCATTTTTACCCCTAATCTCATGATGCCTTGGACTTAAGATGTTTTTTAACCTATCAAGGGGCCCTTGTATGGCTCTGTAGATTAATAATGTACCCTGCTACACTGCTGACTTTCATGGATGCGCTGTAGAGGTCTTGGCCTCAGGCAAACAGCATTCCTTTGAGGTTAACCCAAGCAGGGCTTTATGGAGATCATTGTACAGGGGACAATGGCTCCAGAGGAAATGCTTAGGGAGCCCGCCTGCTCACCACTCTCTAGGCAGCCTTAGTCCACCGCAGGAAAAAGAATCTCAGAAAGGTGCTGGATTCCAAACTGTAAGAAAAACAAAGAAGGTCATCCATCTTATATTTTTCATTGTCTTTGCCATTTGGTTGTTTACCTTTAGAGAGACTTTGAACCTGGCAAAAGGTAAAACGTTACCTCGAAGTAATACCTAAAAATGATGGAATAGCAAGTTTTGTTTAGATTTAATGATCTAATGCTAAAACCTAGATTAGAGGAAGCAAAAATTCTATTAGGTACTTTCATTTTGAATATTCAAATGACCAGGGCCTCTGTAATCGACACTAACAAGTTGATAAAATTAAGTAAACACCATGAACTTATTAAGGGGAAAAATATGTATAATTATATGTGTATTTTTAAGATCAAATATATTTTAAGTGACCTTTTATGTATTTTTAAAGTTATGAAAGATTTACATGTGTCTTTTATAATCCATTTATTTGAGCATCCAAAAACAAAATGGTTATTTAGGGAAATGAATCTTAAAAGATTGGTAGAATCGGACCACAGGAAGAAGAGAAGGATTGACAAGAAGCAACATGACATCTTCAGAAAAATAGAAAGACTGGACTTTCTAGAATCTAGTGGATTAAAGAGAAATGAAAAAGAGACTTTGAGCCAAAGGATAAGAAACCCTTTTAAAAAATTGACAGAGGAATTTACATTTACAATGGCCTTGACTAGTTTATTGATGTTGAAATAGCATAAAGAATATCTGCTGCTGCTAAGTCGCTTCAGTTGTGTCCGACTCTGTGCGACCCCATAGACGGCAGCCCACCAGGCTCCCCCGTCCCTGGGATTCTCCAGGCAAGAACACTGGAGTGGGTTGCCATTTCCTTCTCCAATGCATGAAAGTGAAAAGTGAAAGTGAAGTCACTCAGTTGTTTCCGACTTAGCGACCCCATGGACTGCAGCCTACCAGGCTTGTCCATCCATGGGAATTTCCAGGCAAGAGTACCAATATAACGACAATAGTAAAAGGGATGGATCTAGGGAGATGTCCAAGTAAGAGGAGTTAGGTAGGAGTTGATTTCAAGAAACCAGAGACCACATAAAGATTGTCTGAACTAGGATGGCTGAAATAGGGAAAATGAAAAGAAGAGGATGACTTTAAGAATCAATTCATTAAAAAAAAAAGTAGTTTCCAACTTTCCTTTAAATTGGCATTAAGTAAAAAAAAAAAAAAATGGCCACCCTTTCTGACGTGCATGTGTGTGTGCTCAGTCATGTCCAACTCTTTGTGACTCCATGGATTGTAGCCCACCAGTCTCCTCTGTCCATGAGATTTTCCAGGCAAGAAAACTGGAGTGTGCTGCCATTTCCTTCTCCAGAGGATCTTCCTGACCAGGGATCAAACCCATGTCTCTTCCACTGGCAGGCAGGTCCTTTACCACTGAGTCATTTGGGAGCCTTTTCTAATGTGCACTATTTTTTTAAATTTCATATTGTGAAGAATTTCACATTGATACATAATCAGATAAAATATTATAATAAGCTCCAATACACCCATCATCCAACAATCAACATGAAACCAACCCTGTCCCTATCTATGGCCCCATGTACTTACCCTTATTTTAATATATCATTTGTTCCCAGGTGGCACCAGTGGTAAAGAACCCACCTGCCAAAGCAGGAGATGTAAGAGACATGGGTTCGATCCCTGGATCAAGAAGATCCTCTAGAGGAGGAAATGGCAACCCTCTCCAGTATTCTTGCCTGGAGAATCCCATGGACAGAGGAGCCTGGCAGGCTATAGTCCATTGGGTGGCACAGAATCGGACATGACTGAAACAACTTAATACAAACATCATTCTAATATTCAATAGTGGTCATGATAAATTTTATTAAGCTTACTTCAAAATCCTGTTGCATTTTTATTATTTTTGGAACTTATCAATGTTATAAAATAAGTTAATCTTATTCATAGTGCATATGTACATTTTAAATAAAGATTTGAGATGAACCAATAAGCGTGCAACAGACCTCAACACACCTAGTCAAGTCAGCAAAACTTTGAAAAATTCAAGAAAATGGCTTAAGTTTCACCTGTTTGGGATCCGAAAAACTATTTTAAAAAATCCTGAAGTACAGGTAAACTTTCATCTATAACTAGTGAAAATGCCTTGCAAGGGCAGACCCTCAGTAAATATTTATTCAACTGCCTGTTGGAATGACAACGAAAAGCCAAGTAGTGGAATTCAAGTAGTGGCTGAGTTTAAACAAAAGACAGTATAACTACTGACATTACCATTAATGACACTTTTAAATATAAAGACTAGCAAATAATTAATAAAAATCATCAGAACTAACAAAGGGATATATTTATTCCTGAAGAAGTCTATGTTATCTCCACTTAGGGTTGAAGGCATTGTGGCATAAAGACTTCTTCAACTACTGTAGGGGATATAATGGCAGATCCAGGACTGTCTCTCACTTTCTATTGCTGCCATAACAAACTGCTGCAAATTCAGTGGTTTAAAACAGCACAAATTTGAGAATTCCCTGGTAGTCCAGTGGGAAGGGCTCCACATTCTCACCAGTGAGGACCTGGGTCCAATCCTTGGTTGGGGAACTAAGACCCCATAAGCTGCATGGCATGGCCAAAACAAACAAGAAACAAACAACATATAAAACAGCACAAATTTAATATTGTACTGTAGATTGAAGTCCAACATAGGTCTTACTGGGATAAACTGCAACCAACACTGAGAACATTTGCATCATACCAACGAGACTAGAGCAGTACTAAAGATGTTCTACAATGGTTTTGAGCAACGAGTCATCCTAAGATGAGAGTTGTGAAGGAAGGGCTTCATGTAAATATAAAGCTTTGTGTTCAAGTGTGCTTTCCAAATATTAATGCCGCCATCTTCTTACTTCCTTATCCCATCTGCTCTGAGCACTTTGAGTGAGATGTAGTGTAGGATGTGGGTTTTCAAGATGGTGTCCTGTTTCCTGTTGCCTGCAGCTAAAACACAATATTCAGATGGCAAAGTGAGTTGCTGGAGAAGTAGAGGGGAGTATGGAGGTTAGAAGGAGAGAGTTGTGGTCCTCCACAGGTATCTTGAGTTACTAAGAGTGTTAGTTGTTCAGTCGTGTCCAACTCTTTGCCACCCCATGGACTGTAGTCCACTAAGCTTCTCTGTCCATGAACTTCTCCAGGCAAGAATACTGGAGTGGGTAGCCATTCCCTTCTCCAGGGGATCTTTTCAACCCAGGGATTGAACCTGTGTCTCCTGCATCTTCTGTGTTGGCAGGCAGATTCTTTACCTTCAAGCCACTAGGGAAACCCTGAATTACTAATGACTGAGGAAGATGATAAGAGCATGGACAATCCAGCTCCTCCCATACTCGTCTTTTCTATCATCCTTCATCAGACTTGAAAGTAATTCCAATTTGTTAATCTCTCTGTGCCTGGTTAGTTCCTAACTTTTTGACTTCTGGACTGGCTCTCATGAATATCAAGAGATAAAAGGCTAAAACCAGGGAGAGAATAAATAAGGATTTAAAGAGAAAGGAGAACTTGGTGAGAGATGGACAAGCATTGTCACTATATAAATGATTAAGCGCCCTTAATTATGTGAATATCATTACTTCTGATCAGATGATTCTTAATCTTTCTTCATCCATTTTATAGCTTTATGAGAATCAGATGAGAGCTATAAATCTGTCCTTTGAAAACATGCCTATGTCCACAGACACAAAAAAGGTTTGCATACTATTTTTTCCTCAAGTCCTCCTAGAGTCTTCACTAGACTGCCCAGAATTTCACAGCCCAGATCACTGGCTACTTCTTCTCAGTTTCATCCCAGTAACTACAGCTGTGCAAAGCAGAAAGAGTCAGAGTATTTTGATCTAATTTTTGGCATTAGGGATAAGAATGAACATTAGGTTAAAAGGACTCTTTTCATGTTTCATTTAAATTAATAATTTATTGAGGAAATTAAGAATGCCTGAGAACTTTATAGTTTTGGTGTTGACAGAATAATAAAGCTTACATCAGAAGAAGGAAACAGTCAAATATGGGAAGAAGACAGACACAAAAATGACAAGAGTACTGCATGGAGACTTAATAAATGTAATTCTGTTATTGCCCAGATCTCCAGAATCCTTTGAATTTGTCCTACAGGTTCCATAAACCTAAGTAACAATCAAAAGAGTGAAGGAAAATTAAAAATTTCCTCCCCAGATGAGTTCTGGTCTTTTAGACCCTTTTGAGAAAGGTTGCAATGAGAGGGACTATTCAGATTATTGGCTGGCAAATGTTGAAAATACTGTGCCTGGTATCATTATACAGGTAAGAAAGACATGAGAAGGGGAACTACAAAGATGTAAATATTAAAAGTGGATTCTTAAAATGTAATCAAGAAAGGCTTTGCTAGAGAAAGTAATGGGTTTGCTTGATTTTAATGACTGTCTAGGCTCAGTAAGAATTCTCTCTCCAGGATGCAAGGGTGATGCACTCAACACAGGAATTAATTACTCCTTGACCTGCTTACTTTCATTGAGCCAGACATCCTGGAATGTAAAGTCAAGTGGGCCTTAGGAAGCATCGCAATGAACAAAGCTAGTGGAGGTGATGAAATTCCAGTTGAGCTATTTCAAATCCTGAAAGATGATGCTGTGAAAGTGCTGCACTCAAGATGCCAGCAAATTTGGAAAACTCAGCAGTGGCCACAGGACTGGAAAAGGGCAGTTTTCATTCCAATCCCAAAGAAAGGCAATGCCAAAGAATGCTCAAACTACTGCACAATTGCACTCATCTCACAGGCTAGTAAAGTAATGCTCAAAATTCTCCAAGCCAGGCTTCAGCAATACGTGAACCGTGAACTTCCAGATGTTCAAGCTGGATTTAGAAAAGGCAGAGGAACCAGAGATCAAATTGCCAACATCCACTGGATCATCAAAAAAGCAAAAGAGTTCCAGAAAAACATCTATTTCTGCTTTATTGACTATGCCAAACCTTTGACTGTGTGGACCACAAGAAACTGTGGAAAATTCTGAAAGAGATGGGAATACCAGACCACCTGACCTGCCTCTTGAGAAACCTGTATGCAGGTCAGGAAGCAACAGTTAGAACTGGACATGGAACAACAGACTGGTTCCAAATAGGAAAAGGAGTATGTCAAGGCTGTATATTGTCACCCTGCTTATTTAACTTATATGCAGAGTACATCATGAGAAACACTGGGCTGGAAGAAGCACAAGCTGGGATCAAGATATCCGGGAGAAATATCAATAACCTCAGATATGCAGATGACACCACCCTTATGGCAGAAAGTGAAGAAGAACTAAAGAGCCTCTTGATGAAAGTGAAAGAGGAGAGTGAAAAAGTTGGCTTAAAGCTCAACATTCAGAAAATGAAGATCATGGCATCTGGCCCCATCACTTCATGGCAAATAGATGAGGAAACAGTGGAAACAATGGCTGATTTTATTTTTTAGGGGCTCCAAAATCACTGCAGATGGTGATTGCAGCCGTGAAATTAAAAGATTCTTACTCCTTGGAAGGAAAGTTATGACCAACGTGGACAGCATATTAAAAAGCAGAGACATTACTTTGCCAACAAAGGTCTGTCTAGTCACGACTATGGTTTTTCCAGTGGTCATGTATGGATGTGAGAGTTGGACTGTGAAGAAAGCTGAGTGCCAAAGAATTGATGCTTTTGAATTGTGGTGTTGGAGAAGACTCTTGAGAGTCTCTGGGACTGCAAGGAGGTCCAACCAGTCCATCCTAAAGGAGATCAATCCTGGGTGTTCATTGGAAGGACTGATATTGAAGCTGAAACTCTAATACTTTGGCCACCTGATGCGAAGAGCTGACTGATGCTGGGAAAGATTGAGGGCAGGAGAAGAAGGGCACAACAGAGGATGAGATGGTTGGATGGCATCACTGACTCGATGGACATGGGTTTGGGTAGACTTCGGGAGTTGGTGATGGACAGGGAGGGCTGGCTTGCTGCGGTTCATGGGGTCGCAAAGAATCGGACACGACTGAGTGACTGAACTGAACTGATCTGCTTAGTTGAATGGTACTGAAGAAGCACTCCTCCTCTGGCCCTTTAAAGCATTCTGTCCTGCTCAGTCATGTCTGCCTGTCTGTGACCGCATGGGTTGTAGCTGGTCGGGGTCCTCTGTCCATGGAATTTTCCAGGCAAGAATACTGGAGTGGGTTGCCATTTCCTGCTTCTAATGTTGCACGTCCAACATCATGTACCCAGCATTTTCCCTGGTACACTGAGAGCTTTTTCATGCTATGCTATGTCCACAGCAGTGCTTAAATTAACATGCAGTAAGTGCTTAATCAGGCTTCCCAGGTGGCTCAGTGGTAAAGAACCAGCCTGCAATGCAAGAGATGGAGGTTCAATCCCTGGATCAGGAAGATCCTCTGGACAAGGAAATGGAAACCCACTCTAATATTCTTGCCTGGGATATCTCATGGACAGAGGAGCGTGGTGGGTTACAGTCCATGGGGGTCACAAAAGAGTTGGGCATGGCTCAGTAACTCAACAACAACACAAAGTACTTAATCAATGAGTCTTTTGAATGAATGGAATTGATCTAAATTTGATTTTAATGACAAAATATGACTAATCTTATCATGCATTTCTCAAAATATTATTTAGAAGGCACAAAATGGCTAAATTCTGAAGCAATGAAATGCCAATTTTAAATAAAAACATGGGAGAAATGTCCTTTTGGATGCTTTTCTCATAGTCTCCTAAAAATATAAACTGGAACTTCTTCTACGCAGCTGGTCTTTCAACATAGATAAGCAGGGATCTGGCTGGGGTTTTTTACAGCAATAAAATTATTTTTCTATCTTTGATATTTATGCTTGTTTCTGAGAATGTCTGGTTGAAATGATGACATTTGTGCAGTTGACTAGCAGTAAGCTACATATGCATTGGAGTAATATTATGTAACCCTAAATAGTTGGAATTCCCAAAGGGACAGCAAAGATTTTTTTGGATGACATGCCTTATTATTCAAGACTCTTAGGAAATTCTCTAAATAGTCCCTCCACTAGCGACTGTGGCTTAAAAATCCTGGTTTATATTTTAAATGTCTTTTCTTTCTAAACAGATTCTGAATTAAAGTTTAACATCTTACTCCCAACAAAAATGGAGCTCAAATGTATTTTCTTATAAATGTGAGACAAAAACATAATGTACCATAAACAGTTCAAGTTCATCCCCTCAGGTAATGAAGAATTGTATTTGAACTCAGATGAAAGATTGTCTTCTAAATGGTATTATTGTTGCTGTTGTTTAGTCACTAAGTCGTGGATGACTCTTTGGGACCCCATGGACTGTGGCCTGCCAGGCTTCTCTGTCCATGGGATTTCCCAGGCAAGAATACTCTTCTCTCTGGAACTAAAAGGCTTTAGGTGGAGTAAACAGCAACAACAGCTCATTTTAATTATGCATTTACTCATAAAGAGCTTTAATGTATAATATCATTTGACATTAAAAGGGAAGGTGATAGTATTCCCCCCAATTCATAGTTGAGAAAAATCAATTCAAAGACCGATTTCTTCAACATTTATGAAATGTTTATTTTGTATCAGACAGGGCCAAAGTCCTAGGAGGTAAAAAGTTGAATGTGACAGACTTGTTTTCTGCCCTTATATAATTTATGTAGTCGTGGTAGAGTCAGTAAATAAATAAGAACATAAAAATAGGTGGCGTAGTGGTAAAGAATCTGCCTGCCAATGCAGGAGACATGGGTTCGATCCCTGAACTGGGAAGATCCCACATGTCGAGGAGCAACTAAGCCCGTGCACCACAACTATTGAGCCTGTGCCCCAGAGCCTAGGAGCCCCAATTACTGAAGCCCCGAGTGCCCTGGAGCCTGTGCTCCACAAGAGAAGGCACCACAATGAGAAGCCTGGGCACCGCAACTGGAGAGTAGCCCCTGCTCGCCTCAACTAGAGAAAAGCCTGCAAAGCAATGAAGACTCAGCACAGCCAAAAATAAATCAAAAGCTAAAAGGAAAAATAAGCAAAAGTTTTACTAAGTGTTATGAGGGGTATAAAAAGAGCTCATGCTAAGGCATGGGAGTGGCCGGGAGAAAGACCTTAAATAAGGCAATTAGCTGAGGCCTTTGCTCACATACTTAGCTAGTCATTGGGAAGTCGGGGCCATACTCATGTCTTCTGCCTCTGGGGCTTGTGCTGTGTCAACTGACATAATAGGAACAAAATCATGAACCGATCCTGAAAAAAGTTAGGCACTTAGGGAAATGACAGTATTTTTTTTTTTTTGTCAGCCCCTGATTGCCCCTGTAGTTGAGCAGGTGTAACAGGAAGCAGTCTGCACTCACCCCTCCACCATCTGGGACATCCTTAGAGTTACCTCAGCCTTCGGTATTGTGAAGCACACCTCACTGGTCCCTAAAGTTGTAGAGTTTGACTTCTGTCTCATAAGAACCAGAGCTCCGTTTCCACCCCCTGGTGCCAGGGTCCTGCTAGTTCTATAACTGTAACATAATTGGACCTTTGGTGACATTACTTCTCTTTTGTTAATCTTGCATTTCATGAAGCATTTTTCTTATGACTGGAATATACATGTTCAGGTAAATGAGAATCAACAAGTATTGATTTCCAAAGTTAATTCTGCAGCCAGTTCTGTGGTTGAACTGTAGGATGAGGAGCTAAATTGGCCTGCTCAGGATTGCTGTTTGCACAGACCATTTATTCTTTTCCAATAGAGTCAGGAAGGCAGCTGTGCAAAATGGAATTCCCGTTTTTCCAGAGGGTTGTTATAATGACAGGAGTTCCATACAATCATGTCTATTTACTCATCCCAGCACTTGGTTACCTCCCTCGTGACCCTGTGGAGCCTGGGGGGAATGCATTCTGCATGCTGGCCTGGGTCTGAGAAGGTTCTAAGAACTTACTGACAATTATGCATTGTGTTTCATTATTTATCCCACTGGGCCAACGTGAATCTCTCTCATGTCCATTGCAAGCTGATCTAAGGCCCCTGTTCACAAGGAAAGTCATGAGGAACCTTATCCTGATTTCAAAGCTTCCCCCTCCCCCACCCCGTATCCAGTAGGGATAATGGGAGTGGTTTTTAGGACTGAACACTGCCACCTTGTTTCCAGGAGCTTGACTCTGTTTTAACCTAGTGCGTTTGCTGTACATAATGTACCTCGTGTTATCAGAAATTTGGGATATTTACTCTGGAAAATTTTAACAACTTCAAAGTGTAACTGAACAGCCAGAAATGTTTCCAGGTCGGCTGCATTCCACCAGCACCAGAAGCCTGCTCATATCTGGCGTTGTAAATAAATAAGGGACGTGATGTTGGAACATGTTTGCAGAAACATGGTTTTCTTTGACCTGTGCAAAATCGATTGGAATGTTTCTATCATTTCAAACTATGGATAAGGCACTATTCCAAGACTTTTCAGGAACTGATAGCTCCATTTTCCATGGGGCTTGCGCAACTACTGTGGTTGTTTGATGTAGAAGTTTAGGACAGAGCATTTGCTTTATTTAAACTTTTTTCTAAAAGTGATACTAGAACAAAATTGTTTTTATATGCATGCTCACTGAGCTTGGGTGGTTTAAACTTTGGCCAGCTTGAAATTCTCAGCTCACTGAAAAACAAAGATGGTCAAATGTAAGAAATAAGCAAAAATTTTAGTATATTCCAGAGCCTGGGTGGTATTTTTTGGGGTAAAAGGGGCAGCTCTAGACTGTATTCCTGAAAGTATAAATTGGCTGTGAATTGCCCCTCCAGTAGCAGGGACTGCCTGAGGAGTGTCCTGATGAAGCAGGGGACGCTGGCAGTCTTGGGTTGAGTCAGGCAGGAGAGGTGACCAGGAAGCTGTGATTTCCAGTGGGCAGAGAGTGAGTGTTGGAGCCACATCTGGGAAACATCCGTGGCTGTGTGACCAGGAGAGACAGGGCTGATCTGCAGAGTCTTCCTGTTCTCTCTCTGCCCCTGCAGCCAATTTCCCACACCCAGCCAGGGAGACCAAAATATAGACCCAAGTCAGTTCAAATTGTTGTCCCCCTCCTGAAGGCTTTCCAGTGTCTTCCAGTAACTAAATGAAGTCCAAATATATTTCCAAATATAATTTGGAAGATAAAGCCAAATAAATTCCTAACTCCTTGCTACTGCTTAAAGGGACCTAAATGATCTGTGCTGGTAAGCTTCCAACCCTCTTTTTTACCCTCCCGCCCAGTTCCACTGACCGCACTGACCTCCTTGCCATCCTTGAACAAGCCGAACTTAATCCTTCTTTTGAGCCTTACTCTTTTTTTATTTTAATAAAAAAAAAACAACACACATTTTATTGTAATAAAAACCACAAAATAGAACACATCCAATTTAACCCTATTTAACTGTACAGTACAGTGGCACTAAGTACATTCATATTGTTCAACTCTCACCATCATCCATCTCCTGAATTTTTCACTTTCCTAAACTGAAACTCTGTCTCCATTAAACAGTAAGTCCCCAATGCCCCCTTACCAAGACCCTGTCCCCTGGCACCTACAGATGTACTTTCTGACTATGAATTTCACTATTCTAGATACCCTATGTCAGTGGAATCAAACAGTATTTGTCTGTACTTACTGTATATTGGAATGCATTTTTAAAGTAAATTTAATATATGTCCTGTAAATAGATTGTACCTTATTTTTCTTTCCCTGTGTTGTATAGTAAATTCTCATTAGTTAACTATTTTATAAGTTATCTTTTGGGGCCTTCCTCTTGCTAACCACCCTCTAATCCTCCATATTGAAATTTGCTACCCCAAGATTTTTGATTCTCTCGATCCCCAGCATCACTAAAGTCTCCCTTCCCATGTCTTTTCCTTTGACAGCACTTCCCTACAATATTTTCTAAGACAGTTTCTCTACCCCTTAACTTTCTATTCCCTTATGCTGATTATTTGTTTTCAGCTTTATCACCTTCAGATATTATGCTATATATTTATTAGTTCGACTCTTTCTTAACTGTTTTGTCCAAATCTGTAGCTCTAAACCTAGAACAGTTCCTGGCACATGGTAGATTTTTGATAAATATTTGGTGATTCACTGAGAGAATGGGTATGAGCTGATATAAACGCTAAGAGGAAACAAAATAGTAATTTGGGCCATAACATTTATAGCATAGAGAGTCCTGGGAAATGGGATAAAGAATGAGGTGCAGAACAGAAAGAGTGGTTTAGAAGCTAAATTTTGGAACGGTGAGTTAGAATGTCTTGTAGAATAAACTAGACATAAGAGACCCACAGATGACCAACCGTAAGCCATTCTATCTAAGACTTGTGCAATGCTTGGTGCAGCTACATTTTATTTTTCTTTTCTGAAAATATTGCAATGAATTTACTTTTCCTGCACAAAAATCCCTTTCTTCTATGCATCTCAAGTCAAAAATAAAAAGGTGTTTCTATAATAATTTTGCTTAAATTCAGAAAACATCTTATGTTAGGGTCTTTCTAAATTCCTATGCAATTGATTTTACACACTTCTTAACACCACACACAAAGATAAACTCAAAATGGATTAAAGATCTAAATGTAAGACCAGACTCTATAAAACTCTTAGAAGAAAACACAGGCAGTACACTCGATGACATAAACCAAAGCAAGATCCTCTATGACCCACCTTTTAGAGTAATGGAAATAAAAGCAAAAGTGAACAAGTGGGAGCTCATTAAACTTAAAAGCTTTTGCACAGCAAAGGAAGCTATAAGCGAGGTGAAAAGACAACCCTCAGAATGGGAGAAAATAATAGCAAATGAAACAACTGACAAAGGATTAATTTCCAAAATATGCAAGCAGCTCATACAACTCAATACCAGAAAAGCAAACAACCCAATCAAAAAGTGCGAAAAAGATCTAAACAGACATTTCTCCAGAGAAGACATACAGATGGCTAATAAACACATGAAAAGGTGCTCAACATCCCTCATTATTAGAGAAATGCAAATCAAAACTACAATGAGATATCACCTCACACCAGTCAGAATGGCCATTACCAAAAAGTCTACAAACAATAAATGCTGGAGAGGGTGTGGAGAAAAGAGAACACTCTTGCACTGTTGGTGGGAATGTAAATTGATACAGCTTCTATGGAAGACAGTATGGAGGTTCCTTAAAAAGCTAGGAATAAAACCACCATATGACCCAGCAATCCCACTCCTAGGCATATACCCTGAGGAAACCAAAATTGAAAGAAACACATGTATCTCATTGTTCATTGCAGCACTATTTACAATAGCTAGAACCTGGAAGCAATCTAGATGTCCATTGACAGATGAATGGATAAGGAAGTTGTGGTACATATACACAGTGGAATATTCAGTACAGTTCAGTTCAGTCGCTCAGTCGCGTCTGACTATTTGCGACCCCATGAATCGCAGCATGCCAGGCCTCCCTGTCCATCACCAACTCCCAGACTTCACCCAGACTCACGTCCATCGAGTCAGTGATGCCATCCAGCCATCTCATCCTCTGTCGTCCCCTTCTCCTCCTGCCCCCAATCCCTCCCAGCATCAGAGTCTTTTTCAATGAGTCAACTCTTCACATGAGGTGGCCAAAGTACTGGAGTTTCAGCTTTAGCATCATTCCTTCCAAAGAAATCCCAGGGCTGATCTCCTTCAGAATGGACTGGTTGGATCTCCTTGCAGTCCAAGGGACTCTCAAGTCTTCTCTAACACCACAATTCAAAAGCATCAATTCTTCGGCGCTCAGCTTTCTTCACAGTCTAACTCTCACATCCATATATGACCACTGGAAAAACCATAGTCATGACTAGATGGACCTTTGTTGGCAAAGTAATGTCTCTGCTTTTGAATATGCTATCTAGGTTGGTCATAACTTTCCTTCCAAGGAGTAAGCGTCTTTTAATGTCATGGCTGCAGTCACCATCTGTAGTGATTTTGGAGCCCCCAAAAATAAAGTGTGACCCTGTTTCCACTGTTTCCCCATCTATTTCCCAGGAAGTGATGGGACCGGATGCCATGATCTTCGTTTTCTGAATGTTGAGCTTTAAGCCAACTTTTCCACTCTCCTCTTTCACTTTCATCAAGAGGCTTTTGAGTTCCTCTTCACTTTCTGCCATAAGGGTGGTGTCATCTGCATATCTGAGGTTATTGATATTTCTCCTGGCAATCTTGATTCCAGCTTGTGCTTCTTCCAGTCCAGCGTTTCTCATGATGTACTCTGCATATAAGTTAAATAAGCAGGGTGACAATATACAGCCTTGATGTACTCCTTTTCCTATTTGGAACCAGTCTGTTGTTCCATGTCCAGTTCTAACTGTTGCTTCCTGACCTGCATACAAATTTCTCAAGAGGCAGATCAGGTGGAATATTACTCAGTAATAAAAAGCAACACATTTGAGTCAATTCTAATGAGGTGGGTGAACCTAGAACCTATTATACAGAGTTAAGTAAGTGAGAAAGAGAAAGATAAATATCATATTCAAATGCATATATACAGAATACAGAAAAATGATCTTGAAGAATTTATTTACAGGGCAGCACTGGAGAAACAGACATAGAGAATAGACTTATGCACGTGGGGAAAGGGAGGAGAGGGTGGGATACATGGAGAGAGTAACGTGGAAGTTTACATTGCTATGCTAAGTCACTTCAGTTGTGTCCGACTCTGTGCAACCCCATAGACTGCAGCCCACCAGGCTCCGCCTTCCCTGGGATTCTCCAGGCTAGAACACTGGAGTGGGTTGCCATTTCCTTCTCCAATGCATGAAAGTGAAAAGTGAAAGTGAAGTTGCTCAGTCGTGTCCGACTCTCAGGGACCCCATGGACTGCAGCCTACCAAGCTCCTCCGTCCATGGGAGTTTCCAGGCAAGAGTCCTGGAGTGGGGTGCCAGGGCCTTCTCCAGAAGCTTATATTACCATATGTGAAATAGATAGCCAATGGGAATTTGCTGTATGACTCAGGAAACTCAAACAGGGGCTCTGTATCAACCTAGAGGGGTGGGATGGGGAGGGAGATGGGAAAGAAGTTCAAAAGGGAGAGGATATATGTATACCTATGGCTGATTCATATTAAGGTTTGACAGAAAACATCAAAATTCTGTAAAGCAATTATCCTTTAATTAATAAATAAATTATATATATATATATATATAAATGTAAATGGGGGGGTTGGAGAGAAAGGGAGAGAGAGGGAGGTTTCACTCTCCTATTTTGATTGGCAGGGCCAGTGAACTTCCGGCAGCAGTTGTGGAGAGAGGAGCAGGATGTTGGATGCAGAAATTGAGAAAGGATGTGGGAAAATGAATGTTTTTTTCTGAGAATGTAGCAGAAGGGCAAGTGTAACTATTGGCAATAAAGCAGTAGGAGGGTGGCAAAGAGGCAGAAAAACTGCCTCAGCAGATTCTGAGGTTTGAAAATTTTCTTTCAAACAGAGAACTGGTAAATTGGGATAACAATAGAAGATAAGGGGGGAAAAGATACCAATATGTGATTTTCCTTACCAAGAATTTTTGTTATGTTTCTTCCTTTTTTGGTTATATTTTGAGGTTATATTTCCTCTAAGGCAAAAGAAAATTATTTTTAATTATCAGTTAATGCACATATAGAAAGTGGAACAGTTTATAATCAATGAAAATGCGCTACAGACGTGGAATTGAACCTTTTGGGGGATTGATTGACTTTAAGTTAATAAATAGGAAATCTGTGGATAGGGGACTTTCCTGTAGTTGGTGCCACATTTGAGAAACTTGTCTTGGATGGCTTCATCATGGGAAAAAAAATCAGATCAAAAGGAAAATTATTGAGTGAAAGGATAAATACTTGGGGGATTTAAATGGAAAGTTATGAGCTAAAAGGAATAGGGGGAAATCCATTCAGGATGTCTTGCCGTACATTAGAATCTGAGCATGTATGATGAACTGATGGTTAAAGAGTTTCTGAGAACTTTTGAGGCATGTGCTTTGTGTCATTCCCAGGATGACCCAGCATGGGAAACTTCAAGAAAGTGTAAGCACGCAGAGCATTTCGTGAGGGACAAAACCCTTTCTGCTTCTGAGCTTCATGGGAAAAAATAATGAAAATGGAATCTACTTGCTCTCTGAATTACTGAGAACAAAAATGTTCTGAAAGAAAAATATAAAGATGGGCTTCAGGGAAGAGATCCTTATTACAGGGAGCTATTTAGTCAGAGGAAGAATTCTAGATCTTTAATGATATAAGTTGTCAGTATGCATGCATGCTAAGTCACTTCAGTCCTGTCCGACTCTTTGCGAGCCTATGGACTGTAGCCCGCCAGGCTCCTCTGTCCGTGGGGAATTCTCCAGGCAAGAACACTGGAGTGGGTTGCCATTTCCTTCTCCAATGCATGAAAGTGGAAAGTGAAAAGTGAAAATGAAGTCGTTCAGTCGTGTCTGACTCTTAGCGACCCCATGGACTGCAGCCTACCAGGCTCCTCTATCCATGAGATTTTCCAGGCAAGAGTGCTGGAGTGAGGTGCCATTGCCTTGTCTATACTTTCATATACATAACCACAGTTTTAAAAATCTACACTTGATGGACATCTGGGCTGTTTATAGGTTTTGATTATTCTTCACAGTATTGCTGGGAATATTTTTGTACATGTTTTTCAATTTTGTGAACATCTGAATGTATTTGTATTAGTCTGCTAGAGTTCCTATAACAAAATAGCATAGGAAGGGTGGCTTAAACAACAGAAGTTTATTTTATCACAGTTCTGGAGATTGGAAGCCTGAGATCAAGGTGTCAGTAAGTTTGATTTCTCCAGAGGCCTCTCTCCTTGACTTGTGGACAACTGCTTCCTCGTTATGTCCTCACACGGCCACTTCATATAATGACATCAGTCCTATTGGATCATGGTCCCACTCTTATGATAGCATTTAACATTAATTGCTTACTTAAAGGCCCTATCAGAGAAGGCAATGGCACCCCACTCCAGCACTCTTGCCTGGAAAATCCCATGGACGGAAGGGCCTGGTAGGCTGCAGTCCATGGGGTTGGAAGAGTTGGACACGACTGAGTGACTTCACTTTCACTTTTCACTTTCCTGCATTGGAGAAGGAAATGGCAACCCACTCCAGTGCTCTTGCCTGGAGAATCCCAGGGATGGGGGAGCCTGGTGGGCTGCCGTCTATGGGGTCGCACAGAGTCGGACACGACTGAAGCGACTTAGCAGTAGTAGCAGTAGCACAGGCCCTATATCTAGTAACATTGGTGATTGGGACTTCAGTCTATGAATTTGGGAGGACATAATTCAGCCTATAACAGCATTTCTGTGGGTTGTATACTTAGGAGTAAATGACTGATCTTTGGACAAAAGGCAATGGCACCCCACTCCAGTACTCTTGCCTGGAAAAATCCCATGGATGGACGAGCCTGGTAGGCTGCAGTCCATGCGGTCACTAAGAGTCAGAAACGACTGAGCGACTTCACTTTCACTTTTTACTTTCCTGCACTGGAAAAGGAAATGGCAACTCATTCCAGTGTTCTTGCCTGGAGAATCCCAGGGACGGGGGAGCCTGGTGGGCTGCTGTCTGTGGGGTCGCACAGAGTCGGACACGACTGAAGCAACTTAGCAGCGGCAGCAGCAGTGTTCAGATTTAGTAAATACTGACAGTTTTCCAAATTGGTTGAACTAATTTGCATCCCCAGCAGCAGTATACCAAGGTTCCAGCCACTTCATGATCTCAGTAATTATAGTATTGTCTTTCATTTTAGCCATTCTGGTGGGTATGTAAATGATATTTCACTATAGTTTAATTAGCATTTCCTGAATGGTTACTGAAGCTGAATGTCTCTTATATGTTTATTAGCCAATTGGATATTCTCATTTGTAAAATGTCTAAGACTTTTGACTATTTTAAAGTTTTACTATCTGTCATTTTCTTATTGAGTTGAAGGAGTTCTTATCCTAGAATTCTGTTCTTTATTGAATACGTGACTAGCAAAAATCTTATGCCATTCTATGTACTGCCTTTTCAGGTGTTGATCATGGTTTGATAAATGTAAGTTCTTAATTATCACAGAGAAGTTTAAGTTGTAATTTTTTTCTTTATTGGCTAGTGCATTTTGTTCCTTATTTTGGTAGTTTTTACGTAGACTTCAGATAATGAAGATTCTGATATTTTCTTTCAACAGTTTCGTTGTTTACTTTTCACATTTAGAACCCCTTAATATTTAAAACTAATTTTTGTGTGTTCTGTGAGTTTGGGGGATGTAGTCGTGATTGACCTTTATCCATACAGATATTCAACTGACCCCAAGCCATTCATTTATAAAGCCCATCTTTCCCCACTGCACTGCATTGTCACCTCTGTCATAAACTAGGTTACAGCACTCATTATGGATCAGTTCCTGCATGCGGGCTACTTTTTCACTGGTTGTATATCCTTGAGCCAATGTCACACTGTCTTAAATACTACAATAATCCTTTGTAATAAGGCTCGACTTCTTAAAGTAACCTTCTTTGCCAAGGGCTAGTCATAGTTCTTTGGAGAAGGCAATGGCACCCCACTCCAGTGTTCTAGCCTGGAGAGTCCCAGGGACTGGGGAGCCTGGTGGGCTGCCGTCTATGGGGTCGCATAGAGTCGGACACAACTGAAGGGACTTAGCAGCAGCAGCAGCAGCAGCAGTCATAGTTCTTCACATTTTCAAACACGTTTTAGAATTGTATTATCAATTTCCATAAAACATCTGCTAGGACTTTGGTTTGAATTACAATAAATATAAAGATCAATATAGAAAGAACAAATATTTTAAACATATGGAGACTTTCAACTCATGATCATGGTTGTTGCTGTTGTTGTCGCGAAGCTGTGTCTGACTCTTTGCAACCCCATAAACTGTGGCACTCCAGGCTCCTCTGTCCTCCACTATGTCTCTGAGTTTGCTCAAATTCATGTCCATTGAGTCAATGATTTTAACTCTCTCATCGTCTGCCGCGCCCTTCTCCTTTTGCTTTTAATCTTTGCCAGTATCAGAGTCTTCTCCAGTGAATCGGCTCTTCGCATCAGGTGGCCAAAGTATTGGAGTTTCAGCTTCAGCATCAGTCCTTCAAATGAATAGTCAGGGCTGATTTACTTTAGGATTGACTGGCTAAATTTCCTTTCAGTCCAAGGGAGTCTCAAAAGTCTTCTCCAGCACCACAATTCAAAAGCATCAATTCTTTAGCACTCAGCCTTTTTTATGGTCCAACTCTTACATCCATACATGACTTTGTCAGCAAAGTGATGTCTCTTCTGTTTAATATGCTCTCTAGGTTGGTCATAACTTTCCTTCCAAGGAGCAAGGATGAGCATGCTTCAGTTCAGTTCAGTCTCTAAGTCATGTCCTACTCTTTGCGACGCCATGAATCACAGCATGCCAGGCCTCCCTGTCCATCACCAACTCCCGGACTTCACCAGACTCACATCCATCGAGTCAGTGATGCCATCCAGCCATCTCATCCTCTGTCGTCCCCTTCCCCTCCTGCCCCCAATCCCTCCCAGCATCAGAGTCTTTTCCAATGAGTCAACTCTTCGCATGAGGTGGCCAAAGTACTGGAGTTTCAGCTTTAGCATCATTCTTTCCAAAGAAATCCCAGGGCTGATCTCCTTCAGAATGGACTGGTTGGATCTCCTTGCAGTCCAAGGGACTCTCAAGAGTCTTCTCCGACACCACAGTTCAAAAGCATCAATTCTTCGGCGCTCAGCCTTCTTCACAGTCCAACTCTCACATCCATACATGACATCAGGAAAAACCATAGCCTTGACTAGACAGACCTTTGTTGGCAAAGTAATGTCTCTGCTTTTGAATATGCTATCTAGGTTGGTCATAACTTTCCTTCCAAGGAGTAAGCGTCTTTTAATGTCATGGCTGCAGTCACCATCTGCAGTGATTTTGGAGCCCCCAAAAATAAAGTCTGACCCTTTTTCCACTGTTTCCCCATCTATTTCCCAGGAAGTGATGGGACTGGATACCATGATCTTAGTTTTCTGAATGTTGAGCTTTAAGCCAACTTTTTCACTCTCCACTTTGACCTTCATCAAGAGGCTTTTTAGTTCCTCTTCACTTTCTGCCATAAGGGTGGTGTCATCTGCATATCTGAGGTTATTGATATTTCTCCCGGCAATCTTGATTCCAGCTTGTGTTTCTTCCAGCCCAGCATTTCTCATGATGTACTCTGCATATAAGTTAAATAAGCAGGTTGACAATATACAGCCTTGAGTACTCCTTTTCCTATTTGCAACCAGTCTGTTGTTCCATGTCCGGTTCTAACTGTTGCTTCCTGACCTGTATACAAATTTCTCAAGAGGCAGATCAGGTGGTCTGGTATTCCCATGTCTTTCAGAATTTTCCACAGTTTCTTGTGATCCACACAGTCAAAGGCTTTGGCCTAGTCAATAAAGCAGAAATAGATGTTTTTCTGGAACTCTCTTGCTTTTTCCATGATCCAGTGGATGTTGGCAATTTGATCTCTGGTTCCTCTGCCTTTTCTAAAACCAGCTTGAACATCAGGAAGTACATCCCATTATTTACTTAAACCTTTGATTTCTATAGTTTTCAATGTGGGGGTATTACACATTTTTTATTAGATTTATTCCCAGATGCTTTATGATTTTTAAGATGTTACTGTAAATTAATCAAGTGTATTAACTTAAGATATTTCCATTCATATCTCCACATTATGGGTATTTGGGGAATTTTGAATAATATTGATCCAAAGATGATCAAGGCAAATTAAATAATCAAACAGTGTCTTCATTCATGCCTTCATGAATTTGTTTATTGGGTAAGTGTTTCTTGCATGCTTCCTCTATACTTGGAGTGTATAGGGAGTTACAAAGTATTATAGAAGTACTGAAGAAAGGAAACTACTTTGAAAACAAGAATATTGAAGGATTATCAGAATAATCACAGAAACCATACTGAGGAGTAATATCAGAAATAGCTAAATCACTTCATCAGATCAGATCAGATCAGTCGCTCAGTCGTGTCCGACTCTTTGCGACGCCATGAATCGCAGCACACCAGGCCTCCCTGTCCATCACCAACTCCCGGAGTTCACTGAGACTCATGTCCATCAAGTCAGGGATGCCTTCCAGCCATCTCATCCTCTGTCGTCCCCTTCCCCTCCTGCCCCCAATCCCTCCCAGCATCAGAGTCTTTTCCAATGAGTCAACTCTTTGCATGAGGTGGCCAAAGTACTGGAATTTCAGCTTTAGCATCATTCTTTCCAAAGAAATCCCAGGGCTGATCTCCTTCAGAATGGACTGGTTGGATCTCCTTGCAGTCCAAGGGACTCTCAAGAGTCTTCTCCGACACCACAGTTGAAAAGCATCAATTCTTCGGTGCTCAGCCTTCTTCACAGTCCAACTCTCACATCCATACATGACCACAGGAAAAACCATAGCCAAATCACTTCATAGGGAGACAATAAAAGCAAACTAGGACACTTGAGAAAAATGAAGGATGGTGTGAAAGAGAATAATTTGTTAATATTATGTTGAACTTTCAACTGCAGCAAATAAAGTAAAAACTATGAAAAGTTCTCATGGAATCATGTCACATCAAGTTGGTGTTAAACTCCACTCTGATGGTAGGAGCCTGGGCATTCTGTGTGATCAGTATAACCTAGATTTAAGAGGTTTACAAGGAATAGAAGCCATAAACCTAAAAATCAATGACCTCCTCCAGATGGGGTCCAGAAAGAGCCTGTTTAGGTTACCAGGAGGAAGTTATCTGGAAGCTGTAGGGTGGGAACTGAGACCATCCCAGCTCTGTTATTTATTTATGAGGCCTATGTAGGAAGTATGGATCCTTTTGTTTCCAGAAGGACTATAAACAATTTCTGCTCTGGTTGTTTGTATAAAAGATAGCACTGGATTTCTTTTTTTTTTTTTTTTTAAGTAGACCGATAGGAATAAAGTGTAGTTTGATTTAGAGTATGTGTCCATATTACACATTATCTAAGGGTAATTAGGTTGCCCATTGAAGTTGGCAAAGCCAAGACATTTAAGCAAATGTAAGAACAAGGAAAGGAAGAAAATAAAAGTGCAAAGCGTTGAGCAGTGAGGATTTTGAGCTCATGAGAGTTCTGAAAATATGTGTAATCTAAACCAGAGATAAATGGATATGGTGGAAGGAGCATTGAACGAGGAGTCACAGCTAGTCTCAGTTCTCATACTTTACTAGCAGTGTTATATTTTTAAGCTAATTAACCTCTGACTCTCAGCTTCCTGACCTATCTAACTCAAATGATGTGATGTGAGAGCTCTTGTCAATGATAAGGTATTATATAAATATGAGACAGTGGTTTAAGATCACTTTCCTGGTATTGTTAAACTCATATAATGACATCATATTGACTATCATTTTAGCATCAGTTTTCAAACGTTTATATCTCAAGACCGCTTTGCACTCTCAAAATATTGGGGACCCCAAAGAACTTTTATTTGTATGGGTTGTACCCATGGTGTATGTTACATTAGGAATTAAAACTGAGAATGATTTTTAAGAATATTTATTTTTTTAATAATTGACATTATTTTATATTTGTGTATATCTTTTTCACCACTGCTTTAATGAAGATGACTGAATTCTCATACCTGTTTCCGCATTCAATCTGCTGAAATATGTTGTTTTGGTTGAATATATATAAAGAAAATAAGGCCTTCTGCAGATTTGTATTAGAAAAGGGAAGGGTATTTTAATAGATTTTTTTGATAATTGTGGATATTCTTTGACTCAAAACTTTCTCTCTTAAAGGTTGGGTACAGTATGAAATCTGAACCCATATCAACAAACTTTTCTTGTTCTTTCTATTAAATTCATTAGATCATCTTTCTCTTTGAATGAATTTTTCCCACGTATGATTTTGTAACATCATTTATAAGCCTGCTTTAAAGATTTGCCAAATGTTGGAAAATTTCATATAAAACATTTAAAAAATTATATTTGTTAATATCCTTACCATTTCATCAGAAAATTTTTAAGTATTATAATGCTGTCTAACTCAAGGTTATAGATACGAATCTTCTGAAATTCTATTTTCCACTTGAAAGCTTGAATTTAGTTGCATGTATGCATGCTCAGTGTTCTTGCCTGGAGAATCTCAGGGACAGGCGAGCCTGGTGGGCTGCCGTCTATAGGGTCGCACAGAGTTGGACACGACTTAAGTGACTTAGCAGCAGCAGTAGCAGCATGCATGCTCAATTATGTCTGACTCTTTGTGACACCCCATAGACTGTAGCCCACCAGGCTCCTCTGTCCATGGATTATCCTGGAAGGAATACTGGAGTAGGTTGCCATCTCCTTCTCTAGGGAATCTTCCTGACCTAGGGCTCGAATCTTTGTCTCCTGCAGCTCCCGCATTGGCACTCGGATTCTTTACCACTGAGCCACCTGGGAAACTGGGGTGAATTCAGTTACAGTCAACAAATACTGTCATTTATTTTTTGAAGTAACAGATTTACTTGGTTCATGCCGAGAAAATGCCTGCCAAATACCCAAATCTGAATAACCATAGTTTGTCTGTTAAAATGTTTTTCAGGTGAAAATGGTGTTCCATGAAAAAAGTAGCTAGTTCACCTTGCAATTCACAATCACACCAGTGCCTTTCTCTGAGACCCTCACACTTTTGTAGGCTGCAAAATTGCTTTCTTTTTAATACCCCATTTCATTACATGGACATCTTAAAGACATGAATTCAAATGCTGAGATTTAATTTAAATAATTATTTTACTGCTTCACTGAGAATATTCTTAAGTTAACTGACTTCATTTGCCCCTCTATGAATGATGGAGGTCAACTATTTGATGATCACAATAGTTTTGTTCCACTGCCTTGATTTGTGCTAAGGGGCCAATAGTTTTCTTTTCTGTGTAAAAGTCAATATGATGAAAGTTCAGTTCAGTTCAGTCACTCAGCTGTGTCCAACTCTTTACGACCCATGAATTGCAGCACACCAGGCCTCCCTGCCCATCACCAAATCTCTGAGTTTACCCAAACTCATGTCCATCAAGTGGGTGATGCCATCCAGCCATCTCATCCTCTGTCGTCCCCTTCTCCTCTTGCCCCCAATCCCTCCCAGCATCAGAGTCTTTTCCAATGACTCAACTCTTCGCATCAGGTGGCCAAAGTATTGAAGTTTCAGCTTTAGCATCATTCCTTCCAAGGAACACCCAGGGCTGATCTCCCTCTGAATGGACTGGTTGGATCTCCTTGCAGTCCAAGGGACTCTCAAGAGTTTTCTCCAACACCACAGATCAAAAGCATCAATTCTTCGGCGCTCAGCCTTTTTCACAGTTCAACTCTCACATCCATACATGACCACAGGAAAAACCATAGCCTTGACTAGACGGACCTTTGTTGGCAAAGTAATGTCTCTGCTTTTGAATATGCTATCTAGGTTGGTCATAACTTTCCTTCCAAGGAGTAAGCGTCTTTTAATGTCATGGCTGCAGTCACCATCTGTAGTGATTTTGGAGCCCAGAAAAATAAAGTCTGATTCTATTTCCCATGAAGTGACCGGATACCATGATCTTCGTTTTCTGAATGTTGAGCTTTAAGCCAACTTTTTCAGTCTCCACTTTCACTTTCATCAAGAGGCTTTTGAGTTCCTCTTCACTTTCTGCCATAAGGGTGGTGTCATCTGCATATCTGAGGTTATTGATATTTCTCCCGGCAATCTTGAGTCCAGCTTGTGTTTCTTCCAGTCCAGTGTTTCTCATGATGTACTCTGCATATAAGTTAAATAAGCAGGTTGACAATATGCAGCCTTGACAAACTCCTTTTCCTATTTGGAACCAGTCTGTTGTTCCATGTCCAGTTCTAACTCTTGCTTCCTGACCTGCATACAGATTTCTCAAGAGGCAGGTCAGGTGGTCTGGTGTTCCCATCTCTTTCAGAATTTTCTACAGTTTCTTGTGATCCACACAGTCAAAGGCTTTGGCCTAGTCAATAAAGCAGAAATAGATGTTTTTCTGGAACTCTCTTGCTTTTTCCATGATCCAGCAGATATTGGCAATTTGATCTCTGGTTCCTCTGCCTCTTCTAAAACCAGCTTGAACACCAGGAAGTTCACAGTTTACATATTGCTGAAGCCTGTCTTGGAGAATTTTGAGCATTACTTTACTAGTGTGTGAGATGAGTGCAATTGTGCGGTAGTTTGAGCATTCTTTGGCATTGCCTTTCTTTGGGATTGGAATGAAAACAGACCTTTTCCAGTCCTGTGGCCACTGCTGAGTTTTCCAAATTTGCTGGCATCTTGAGTGCAGCACTTTCACAGCATCATCTTTCAGGATTTGGAGGCCGGGAGGAGCAACCCCATTGTGTGTAGAAGGTAGATAAGCAAGAGTTCATAGTCAGGTCTCAAACATTTTCAGTCACATCTGTCCTTGTTCCTTTTCTGCATCCTCAATTCGAAAGACTGGGGCTATCACTCCCTGTTCTTATTCTTTTATGGTACATTTCTCACCTGTTGTATTGTCCATTATTTGTTTGATTCTCTCACTAGATCAAAGTACTTTATAAGTAGTTGTTGTTTATCTATCTCATCCACATTCATTGTATATCAATTGTCTAGCTCAGAGTAGATCCTTAATAAATATTTATAAAGTAAAATCACCATGATTTATGGGCTTTCCAGGTGGCACTAGTTGTAAAGAACTTGCCTGCCAACGCAGGAGACACAAGAGACGTGGGTTTGATCCCTGGGTTGAGAAGATCCCCTGGAGGAGGACATGGCAACCCACTCCAGTTTTCTTGCCTGGAGAATCCCATGGACAGAGGAGCCTGGTGGGCTACGGTCCATAGGGTCGCAAATAGCTGGACACAGACTGAAGCAACTTTTAGCACACAGTGGCAATATTACACTATAGAAGAATTTAAATAAAGTGCCATAGAAGCTGAGATGACAAAGAGTTTAATTGTGAGGGAGTGGAGGAAAAGGGAGTCTAGGGACACTTCAGAGAGATGCATTTTGTACTTTGTCAGAACAAAAAGATGTTGTATTTTTCCTGTGGGACTTTGGGAAGAGCCAGATCATAACCTTCTTGCTGATGCTACTATGATACATGCCCTAGAGACAATGATGAGGGCTATGACGTGGAAAAGGGGACTTTTTGGGAAACGGTCTTTTTGGGCTGTTACACAACAGGACATGACGTATCTTGCCCAGTAAATAAAGCTCTACTGAAAAGTTTTAAGGAGCCTACACTGCTTAGACAGTTCAAGAGACACTTTCCAATGTTGGCATGTACATTCAAAGAATGTTGATCTCCCAGTACAACATTATGAAAACAAGGGTTGTCATTCATTCTGTTCACCCAGGTATGCAAGATTCTGAATTGATAAGTGGGGGGAAGTATGGAGAGGCAGCAGAAACACTCAGGACCAAGTACAAACAAGAAAAAGCTTTGCTTCTGAATTTATTTTATTCCTAGTTTAGTGATGGAGTGGTAAAAAGTCTTCAGGATTAATAAGAAAGCTGCTTTTTTCCCCAAAGCTGCTCTATTAGGGACATTTACATATAAAAAGATAATACTGATTATAAAGTATTTATTCTGTTTTCATAAGGAAGTACATTTCTTACCTGTTCAAACAGTTATCTTTTTTCTTCATCTTTATCCCTTAGGATAAAAATTTATCTAAGCTATTTTAATCAAATCCCTGCCTTCTACCTTCTAGATGATATCATTAAAACAAGCTTGTTTCTTTCTTTCACTTCCTTCTTTTCTTTGTTTTTAATTGAAGTATAGTTGACTTGTAGTGTTAGTTTCAGGTGTACAGCAAAGTGATCCAATTATACAAACATAAAAATCTATTTTTTTCAGATTCTTTTCTCTTCTGTTGCTATTGTTCAGTCACTAAGTCGTGTCTGACTCTTTGTGACCCCACAGACTGCAGCATGCCAGGATTCCCTGTCTTTCATTATCTCCTGGAATTAGCTCAAACTCATGTCCATTGAGTCATGATGCCATCCAACCATCTCATCTTTTCTCTTATAGGTTATTACAAAATTTCAAGTACAGTTCCCTATGGTATATAGTAGGTCCTTGTTGGTTATCTATTTTGTATATAGTAGTATATATATGTTAATTCCAAATGCCTAATTTATCCCCCTGCATTTGCCCACTGGTAATAATAAATTTGTTTTCTGTGTCTGTGGGTCTGTTTTATATATAAGTTCATTTGTATTATCTTTTTTTTTAGATTATGCATATAAGCAACATCTTATGATATTTATCTTTCTCTGACAGGCTGACTTCACTTAGTATAAAACAAACTTACCTTGCAAATATGGCATCATTTTAGAAAACAAGCTGTACTGTGTGGTGATATCAAAGTGAGTCAAAGTGAAGTCGCTCAATCGTGTCTGACTCCTAGCGACCTAATGGACTGTAGCCTACCAGGCTTCTCTGTCCATGGGATTTTCCAGGCAAGAGTACTGGAGTGGGTTGACATTTCTATCTCCAGGGGATCTTCCTGACTCAGGGATCGAACCCAGGTCTCCCGCAATGCAAGCAGACGCTTTACTCTCTGAGCCACCAGGGGAACCCAGTGTGGTGATATAGTTCTGGCTTTTCTTTTTTTCTGCCTCTTTTGTTTCAGTATGACTTCTCCGTCTTGTCTCTGAAAACCTACCTCCATCTGTCTCCCAACACTATTGTCCTGGTTCCTCAGCTAATCTGCATTGAGAAAATAAAGCAGATAAGCAAACACATTAAGAATTATAATATAAATAAGAATCAGCAAATCATATGGTTAAGAGAACCTATCCTGGCACAACATTTACCACAAATGGCCAAATTAGTTGGCCTCTCAATGTCTCAGTTTTCTTATCTGTAGAATGGGTAAATCAGAAACCATACCTTATTATGTTTCTGTGAGGATTAAATGAGAACTCTTAGAAAGGGCCAGGCACATAAAAAACACTAGATAAGTGTTTACTGTTATTATTGTTGCTGTTCTTAATTAGCACTAAAATAAAGCCTAATCAAATGAGAGATGCTATTGTAGTGGATCTGCAGAAGTAATTTGCGTTCTCAGAGGCCCTTCAATTTCATTTGGGGCCACATTAAAGAGTCCTAGGATTGAGATCTTGCAGCATAGCCTCAGAAGACTGGCTGACTGCTTTCTCCTTCAGCTCATAGTATCATATCTGAATCTTCCTGTCGATCAAGGATTCTTTTTTATAAATTTATTTTTTATTGAAGTATAGTTGACTTACTGCTACTGCTGCTAAGTCACTTCAGTCATGTCCGACTCTGTGCGACCCCAGAGACGGCAGCCCACCAGGCTCCCCTGTCCCTGGGATTCTCCAGGCAAGAACACTGGAGTGGGTTGCCATTTCCTTCTCCAATGCATGAAAGTGAGAAGTGAGAGTGAAGTCGTTCAGTCGTATCTGACTCTTAGCGACCCCATGGATTGCAGCCTACCAGGCTCCTCCGTCCATGGGATTTTCCAGGCAAGAGTACTGGAGTGGGGTGCCATTGCCTTCTCCGAGTTGACTTACAACCTTATATTAATTTCAAGTGTACAGCACAGTGATTCAATATTTTTAAAAATTATACTCCATTAAAAGTTATTACAAAGTAATGTCTATAATTCCCTGTATTGTACAACATAACCTTGCTGCTCATCTATTTTGTACAAAGTTTGCATCTTTTAATCCCATACCCCTAGGCTGCCCCTCCTTACTTTCCTCTCCTGACTGCTAATCACTAGTTTGTTTTCCTTACCTATCAGTCTGTTTCTGTTTTGCTATATATTCATTTTGTTTTATATTTTTAGATTCTACCTACAAGTGACATCATACAATGTTTGTTTTTCTTTGTCCTACCCTCAAAGTCTATCCACGTTGTTACAAAAGGCAGAATTTCATTCTTCTCTGTGGCTGAGGAGTATTCCATCGTATATGTATACCACATCTTCTTTATCCATTCATCTGTTGACGAACACTTGGGTTGCTTCCATATCTTGGCTGTTGTAAATAATGCTTCAGCGAACACTGGGGTGCATGTATCTTTTCAAATTAGTGTTTTATTTTTTGGCTATATACCCAAGAGTGGAATTGCTGGGTCATATGGTACTTCTATTTTTAGTTCTTTGAAAAAACTCCATTCTGTTTTTTTTTTTTCACAGTGGCTGTACCAATTTACATTCCCAAGTGTGTACAAGGGTTCTTTATTCTTCACAACCTCACTAACATTTGTGATTTGTAGTCTTTAAAAAATTTATTTATTTATTTATTTATTTTGGCTATGCTGGGTCTTTGTTGCTGTGTGGGCTTTTTTTCTAGGTGTGGTGAGCAGGGGCTACTCTCTGGTTGCAATGCGGGCTTTTCTTGTTGCAGATGATGGACTCTAGGGCTTGTGGGGGCTTCGGTAGTTGTGGCTCTTGGATTCTAGAGCACAGGCTCAATAATTGTGGCATACTGGCTTAATTGCTCCACGCATGTGGGATCTTCCCAGATCAGGGATTGAACCCGTGTCTACTGCATTGTCAGGTGGATTCTTTACCACTGAGCCACCAGGAAAGCCTCTATTTGTGGTCTTTTTGATGGCAGCCATTATGACAGGTGTGAGGTGACATCTCATTGTGGTTTGGATTTCTCTGATGATTAACAATGTTGGGGATTTTTTCACATGCCTTTTGGCCTGCTGAATGTCTTCTTTGAAAAAACGTCTATTCAGGCCTTCTGCTCATTTTTTTAATAAGATTATTTATGTTTTGCTGTTGAGTTGTATGAATTGTTTACACATATATTGGATATAACCCTTTATTAGTTACATCATTTTGAAATTTTTTTTTCTGTTCAGTAGTCCTTTATATGGGGCTGAGCAATTTTAATGTAAAATACTAAGTGTGGTACAAATGTTACCAAATCAGGTGCCAAGGGAAACTGTGGTTTGAGAAGAGGGACTGATGTCTCTCGTCATGGTGAATATTAACCGAGGGATGAATGCAGAGATCTTACCTTTGTCCTGGTCCTGCCTTGTGATCCTAAGCTGTTTCTAGCCCCCAAATCTTCAGTCTCCATGTGCTGTGTGCAAACCAGACCACAAGCCACTTGGAGATCACATGGTGACCGCTGGCACACCAGCACACATTGGGGGTCATTCCCAGGGGACTTCTACATGCTGCAGGGCACAACCGACCCTTGGCTGTGGACGCTCACGGGACGTTTCAATATGATCCACGTAAATCCCAATCAGGTATACTACCAGCCTGCTGACAGCTGTTGCTTGGCAGACACCGGCTCAACCCACTTGCAGAAGTGCTTTAACAGCACTTAGCCGGCACTTCGTATTCAGGTGGGGAGGCGGAGCACCAATGATAGAGGCAGCAGGCTGACTGGACCGGAGTGCCGCCACACTGGATCTGAGTATCCCAAATGGGTCCCTTGTGGCCGGGCCCAGAAATGAGTGTGTGTGACCTGTACTTTGGGTAGCCTTGCTCTCCTCCCCACACACCCCATGCTCACACACAGGCAGTGTGACAGTGAAGAGACGTCTTCCCAAACACTGACTCACTTCAGAAATCAGGCTTGTGGTACTTTATGAATGTGTGTGGAATGATGTCAACCCTGTGTAGATAAGTCTTCCTTGTTGTATTTTTTTAAGTAATTTTTTTTAATTAAAAAAAATTTTTTTAAGTAATTTTAAACTGAACATCAGAAACTATGTATTCATAAATAATACTTTTTAAAATAAAAGATAGTATTGCCATGAGCTGTTGGAAGAATCAATGTAATCGTATTAACTAAGAATCTGTCTAATATTATCTTCTTAGACACACTAGCATCTTCATGATTGCTCACATACATTCATATACACATTTGTAAATTGTGTTTATGTACATGGTCCTATCACTTCATGGCAAAAAGATGGAGAAACAGTGGAAACAGTGGCAGACTTTATTTTTTTGAGTTCCCAAATCAGTGCAGATGGTGACTGCAACCATGAAATAAAAAGACGTTTATTTATTGGAAGAAAAGTTATAACCAACCTAGACAGCATATTAAAAAGCAGAGACATTACTTTGCCAACAAAGGTTCATCTAGTCAAGGCTATGCTTTTTCCAGTAGTCATGTATGGATGTAAGAGTTGGACTATAAAGAAAACTGAGTGCTGAAGAACTGATGCTTTTGAACTGTGGTGATGGAGAAGACTCTTGAGAGTCCCTTGGACTGCAAGGAGATCCAACCAGTCCATCCTAAAGGAAATCAGTCCTGAATAGTCACTGGAAGGACTGATGTTGAAGCTGGAACTCCAATACTTTGTCCACCTGATGCGAAGAGCTGACTCATTTGAAAAGACCCTAATGCTAGGAAAGATTGAAGGCAGGAGGAGAAGGGGACGACAGAGGATGAAATGGTTGGATGGCATCAATGACTCAATGGGCATGAATTTGAGTAAACTCTGGGAGTTGGTGATGGACAGGGAGACCTGGCATGTTGCAGTCCATGGGTTGCAAATAGTCGGACACGACTGAGTGACTGAACTGAACTGAACATGATTATATATCATAATATGCATTTTGATTTCTCATCTTTCCCTTTATAAACATTCTTTCATTCATGCCTAGTACTAACTCCCAGACAAAATGTGCTTTTAAGGATTAATGTTGAGTAATATCAGAAAGTTATAACCCTGAAATATTAGATTATTAGAAAATAAAAGTTAGTGATTCTTTACTTAGCCTTTGGCTTCATTTAAATCCTGGGTTAGTGTACTAACCAGTGTACTTCTAGCTGGGTTTGAAAAATTACCTAAAATTGTATCTCTTATTGATTATTACATTTGGTCATACATTACAGTCACAACTGTTAAGCAAGAACCTTGATTTGCTTTCTTTAAGTCAGTTTAATTTTCTGGCAAGTCAAGAACTGTACTTTCCTAGACAGGAGTGTCTTTCTATCTTCCTTACTCCAATGCCTATCACATAGAAGAGCTTAATACACATTTCCCGAAGAAATATCCCCAAATCCTTCTTCTCAGTGTTAGTTTTGAGCTTGGGAATAATGATAGCCTTGGAAAAGTAAACTTAAAAGTCAGAACCCTTAAAATCGATGTGAAATATCCCAAAGTAAGTTTCCCATGTACTTCCCCCACAGGGCTTATCTTTTCTCATTTTTATGGTTTGCCTCAGGATGCCCCAAAGAAGCTACCATAACTGTACATGCCTATTTTCACCCTTTCATCAAACTTTTGCTAAGTTGATGGAGAGTCCTCTGTTTCCTTAGTAGCAACTGTGGTACATTTTGGAATTTCCAAAAGCCATCCGACTCCCGTGGTATGCCTGAGACAGGCGTCCACGTGAACGGAATCAGCAACCCTCGGCTGCAGCCGCTAGTGTATTGCGCACCCTGACGAGGCAGGACAGGAAGGATGCATGTCGACTGGATGCCAGTCCCTCCCTTCGGGCTGGAGAATGCTCTAGTAACAGTGTGTGCTCAGGCGCGTCCGACTCTGCAAACCCCAGGGACTTTGGCCTGCCAGGTTCCTCTGCCCAAGGAATTTTCCAGGCAAGAATACTGGAGTAGGTTGCTATTTCCTCCTTCAGGGTGTCTTCCCGAGCCAGGGATCAAACTCACCTCTTCCGGCAGGTGGATTCTTTACCTCTATTGCCGCCACTAGTGCCGCCCGTGAAGCCTAGAGAACACTCGACTACAAGGAATAGAATGGGTCTGTTCAAGGCCACAGTGGACCGCGCTCTTCCGTCAGTTTGCTACATGATCCAAACTTCCAGTAGTAGACTCAGAAGCAAATATGCAGAACCTCCCAGTAATGGGTGCACATGACTCTGACAAAACAGGTACATTTAAAGATCTTGTTATGTGTTCTCCCTAAAAGGTTGTTTCACATGACATGATAATAAAATTGATTTCAACAGTTTGGAACAGTCATGGGTGAATAAGGGAATGGGATATTTAAAATTTATCAAATGGATTGAATGCATGAAAATTTGTTTTTTGCAGTTGTTGAAGATTAGCTTCAGAGAGAAAGATCCTCTACTGAGCACATACGTTATGCTCTAAGGGACATTGTCTATTTATATACTTACTAAAGCTCTTGTCTGTTGAATTTAAATAACAAACACCAAAAAATAATAAGAAACTTTTCAACAGGTAAACTATTGTAACTATTTTATCTGTTTGCAGCACTTTTACATTCATAATGTAACACAAACATATTCCTCTCTCTTTTCTTCTCTCTCTCACACAAATATGAAACAGAAAAAGCAACAATAACATGTATAATTTTTACTGGATTATTCTCTAATTTAGATGACTGAATTGTACACAATTTAATGATTACAAAGTACCCAAAATACTGCTAAAGTCAAATCTTAAAGTTTTTCCCCCACATCTATCTTCCATGGTGGTCTAACTAGATACCTGCCCACTGTGATTGTTGACAGAAGGTTCTTACAGTTTTGGAGAAACCACAGTTACTAGCTTTAGTTAAGAACTCTGTCTCCTCATCATCAAGCCTAGGCAAGTTTCCACAAACTATATTTTTTCCTGTTTGTCCCCACCAAGAAATCCTTTAAGGGAATAGGAAAAATTCAAGACTCCCCTTTGCAAATTGTAAGTAATCAATCAAAACTCCTTTAAAAATTCTGATTAGCACAGGCATAAGTAGTATAAAAAATAGACTTGTGGAAACTGAAACTGGAAAGGAATTGAGTTTTCTTCTCATTCTTTAGCACAAAATTCTGGGTTTACAACTTTTAAAATTCTATTATGAAAGTAAGATAACCATGTTACAAAAAATCAAAAATAATGCAAATATTAATTTGTGATCCCAATGGTTCATTCCATAACCTTTTTTTTCTTTGGATTAAAAAATACAAGTTTTTAGGGAATTCTTTGGCAATCCAGTGGTTAGGACTTGGCACGCTCTGTGCCAGTGCCCCAGGTTTGATCCTGGGTCAGGGATCTAAGATCCCTCAAGCCAGGCGATATGGCTAAAAAAAAAAAAAGAAAATACAATTTTTAAAATCTCATCCAATTAAAAAACACAAATAGTCATAAAATAAAAGAATAGGAACACAGCATATGCACGCAACTGAAATATTTTCAAAAAGACAGTTGACAGCTGTTGAAAGTGAAAGTCGCTCAGTCCTGTCCGACTCTTTGTGACCCCATGGACTGTATAGTCCGCGGAATTCTCCAGGCCAGAATACTGGAGTGGCTAGCTGTTCCCTTCTTCAGGAGATCTTTCCAACCCAGGGATTGAACCCAGGTCTCCCAACATTGCAGGCAGATTCTTTATGAGCTGAGCTACCAGGGAAGCCCTATTGACAACTATTGCTTTACAGCAAATAAAAAATCTCATCAGCAAGCTAAAAAATGAGGAGTTCATTACCTTCTTAAAAAGTCATAGTCAAACCAGCACAATTGTCAGGCACATGGATGCTAGAGTCAAAGTTTCTGGTTCTAAAGCTTAACTTTGCTACAGAACCCTTCCCATAATCTTGGACAGTCACCATGGTTTCCTTACCTGTCAAATGACAATACTCATTGTACCTAGTTTGCCATGGCTTGCTGAGTTAATAATAGGAAATACTGAGGAAAAATCCTAGAATATAATATGTAATATTATAGGAAATCCTAGGGAAAATCTAATAGGGAAAATCCTAGAATTCTAGGAAAAATCTAGAATATAATACATAATGAATAGTAGTATATGATGAGCTTACATGTCATTGTTACTATTCTTCAGTTTCTGATCGAACCTGCGTCTCCTGCATTGTAGACAGATGCTTTACCTCCTGAGCTACCAGGGAAGTCCATTTCTTCAGTTTCTAGTATTTTTAAAATAAATATTGACCACAATGAAGAATAATTGTATTACTAGTTTCTGAAAGTTTCATTAAATAATAATGAATGATAAATTTCTTTTTCATTTTGGAAACCAAATTTAGTAAATCTCTTAGACTATTATTATAAGGTATATTTCAGGATTAAAACCCTTCTCCATAAGGGAGCATACAAGTTTCTGTGTTTTGTACTATCATTTGGAAAGTGGATGCTATCACACTGCTGCTGCTGCTAAGTCACTTCAGTCGTGTCTGACTCTGTGCGACCCCATAGACGGCAGCCCACCAGGCTCCCTTGTCCCTGGGATTCTCCAGGCAAGAACACTGGAGTGGGTTGCCATTTCCTTCTCCAAGGTATGAAAGTGAAAAGTGAAAGTGAAGTCGCTCAGTCGTGTACGACTCCTAGCGACCCCAAGGACAGCAGCCTACCAGGCTCCTCCGTCCATGGGATTTTCCAGGCAAGAGTACTGGAGTGGGGTGCCATTGCCTTCTCCCAGGAGGTGGAAATGTTGCACTCAGAAAGTCCATTCTGGATGACTGCAAATGTTACTAATGGGAAGAAATTCTAGTGTATCTAATTTCATCACTGATAAATCTGTCAGTCACAACAGGCCTGCATTGGGACTAAGTCTAGAAATCTTACATGCAAAATATTTTTGCTTACTTATATGGTCTACAACTTGAGAAACATTATTTTATCATTTAGGATTGATAAGGCAGCCAATTTCCTGCCCTAAACGTTTTGTCAGATAAAATCAGGTTTTATCAGATTTCATCTTAGTTTATCACAAAACACTCCTGGTTTTCTTTTAACCTACGTCATGATTATAATCTTCTCTGTGCATGAAATAGTGAAGATTCTCACTAGATCACCTGTGATAAGATGTGTGACTAGTTTCTCACGCAAAATATTTAAGTTTTGAAATTATTTCCTCTTTCCTCCAGGAGAGTATAAATAAACTTTTCCTGTGTGACTGTTTGGTTTTCTTCAAAGTGTGTTAGATCATAATTATCACAGCCATATTCTCTATTTCAAGTAGAGAAGCGGCCGCCTATCACTTAACTTAGCAGAACTTTTTGTTCAGATTTCCAGATAAGACACAATATTGGCTTTAAAAATAAAAAAGGGCAGGCTGTTTCCCACAGAGTCCACCGGTGTTCATAGGATGAGAAACTGGCCCCCGTGTTGTCTGATAAAAAAGGAATTCCCAGCATGGAGCTATTTTTAGTGCATCTGATGGAACATCAGTGCCCATCCACATTTCCTTAACATGTTGTGCTACATTCTCCCCCCTAGCATTCCAGGGTTCATTTATTACCCAAAGTAACAGGCAGAAGTCACTTAAGAGTCTTCTCTCACAAGAAGAAATGAAAAGCTGTTATTATTTTACTAACACATGTTTCTCTTTCTGCAGCCAATACAGAACAATATTTGTATCTCTACTAAAAATGATCACACACACTGAAAGATGGACAATCCCTTCCAGAATATTTAATTTGTTTTGTGACTGTAACATCAGTATGTTTAAATTACATGTTTATTTCTGTCTACATTTTGGATGAGCTCCTAGTGACTAAAAATAGAAGTTTGTGTTTACTTTGCTGCCTTGATTTCTTGACTAATGGTTAGTTGTTGACTTCTTTATACAGTGAGATCTTGGATAAAAACAATATGCTCTCTCTCTCTTAAATAGAACACAAAAACAAGTAAAGAAAGAAATATTTTATAAAATCTATTAAGCAAAACTTTGGCCAAAATATAATCTGATTTGCCATAAATTAGAAAGATTTTAATAATAATCATTGTTCTTGAATATTATTTTTAATATCTCTCCCCTTATCAAATACACAATTTTGACTTAATAATAATCATTTGACCAAAACTAGATTTCTTGCTCATGTACAGACATTTAGCAAATTTACAGGTTAATAATACAGATGGAAAGAAAAAATTCTGGATAATCTCCCTTTGACTAAAACAACTTTTATCACAGCTCGATATCCCTCTTATTTTACATAGTTTCTAAGATTTTATTAAAGTTATTTGTCAGAAAGAAAATCTAGAGTATAGGTAAGAGTAGTTGAAAATATATATATAGAATAGGATTGAATTGCATAGAATAGAATAAATGTTGGAGAGGTGCATGCTTAAGTATGCTTGTGTGTGTGTGTGTGTGTGTGTGTGTGTGTGTATGAGATACCATATAGGATCATATAATAAAACACCATTCTTTCTTTTTTCTTTTGCAAGTCAATTTTTATTTTGTTTGTTTTGCTAATGGATAACTGGAGGTATCACATTACCATGATACTCAGTATTTTGATTCATTTAAAAATGTTATATTATGGTATGTGCTGCTGTGTTGAATTGCTCAGCCGAGTCTGAGTCTTTTGCGACCCCATGGACCATAGCCTGCCAAGCTCCTCTGTCTGTGGGGATTCTCCAGGCAAGAATACTGGAGTGGGTTGCCATGCCCTGCCCTCCTCCAGGAGATCTTTCCAAACCAGGCATCAAACCCTAGGTCTCCCTCATTGCAGGCAGATTCTTTACTGTGTGAGCCACCAAGGAAGCTCAAGAATACTGGAGTGGGTATCCCATCCCTTCTCCAGGGGATCCTCCTGACCCAGGAATTGAACTGAGATCTCCTGGGCTTCCTTGATAGCTCAGTTGGTAAAGAATCTGCCTGCAATGCAGGAGACCCTGGTTCAATTCCTGGGTTGGGAAGATCCACTGGAGAAGGGATAGGCTACCCATTCCAGTATTCTTGGGCTTCCCTGGTGGCTTAGCTGGTAAAGAATCCCCCTGTCATGTGGGAAACCTGGGTTCAATCCCTGGTTTGGGCAGATCCCCTGGAGAAGGGAAAGGCTACCCACTCCAGTATTCTGGCCTGGAGAATTCCATGGACTGTATAGTTCATGGGGTCACAAAAAGTCTGACACAACTGAGCTACTTCCACTTTCATTTTCTCCCGCATTGCAGGATTCTTTACCAGCTGAGCTACCAGGGAAGCCCATGGAAAATTTTAAACACATACAAAACAGAAAAAGTAGTAAAATAAATCATCATATTCTCCTTAGTTATTTACTACTACTTATTAACCCATGACCCTCCTTCCTGAGAAATCTGTATGCAGGTCAAGAAGCAACAGTTAGAACTGGACATGGAACAACAGACTGGTTCCAGATTGGGAAAGGAGTACATCAAGGCTGTATATTGTCACCCTGCTTATTTAACTTATATGCAGAGTACATCATGAGAAACTCTGGGCTGGAAGAAGCACAAGCTAGAATCAAGATTGCTGGGAGGAATATCAATGACCTCAGATATGCAGGTGACACCACCCTTATGGCAGAAAAGCAAAGAAGAACTAAAGAGCCTCCTGATGAAAGTGAAAGAGGAGAGTGAAAAAGTTTTCTTACAACTCAAAATTCAGAAAACTCAGTTCATGGCATCCGGTCCCATCACTTCATGGCAAATAGATGGGGAAACAATGTAAACAGTGACAGACTTTATTTTCTTGGGCTCCAAAGCCATGAAATTAAAAGGTGCTTGCTCCTTGGAAGAAAAGCTACGGCCAACCTAGACAGCATATTAAAAAGCAGAGACATTACTTTACCAACAAAGGTCCATCTAGTCAAAGCTATGGTTTTTCTAGTAGTCATGTATGGATGTGAGATTTGGACTATAAAGAAAGTTGAGCACCGAAGAATTGATGCTTTTGAACTGTGGTGTTGGAGAAGACTCTTGAGAGTCCCTTGGACTGCAGGGAGATCCAACCAGTCCATCCTAAAGGAAATCAGTCCTGAATATTTATTGGGAGGACTGATGCTGCAGCTGAAACTCCAATGCTTTGGCCACCTGATGCGAATAACTGACTCATTGGAAAAGACCCTGATGCTGGGATAGATTGAAGGAAGGAGGAGAAGGGGATGACAGAGGATGAGATGGTTGGATGGCATCACCGACTCAATGGACATGAGTTTGAGTAGCCTCTGGGAGTTGGTGATGGACAGGGAGGCCTGGTGTGCTGCAGTCCATGGGGTCGCAGAGTCAGAAATGACTGAAAGACTGAACCGAACTGAACTGACTGAACCCATGACCCATTATTATTTATCTATACCCATTTCCAGTTTTCCTCATCCAATTATCTGGTGCAACTAAGACAGTTTTGTAAAATTAGGAATTTGAAGGGTGAATATCATATAATGCTACACCCACTGAGCTGCCAAAAAGTCTACTAAAATCTATAGATCTGAGGTTTAAATTTAGAAATTTTCAGTTGCATATTTTTCATTCTAAAACAGTTGACCACCTGGTTTTTAAAAAGAAGAGTTTCAAAATATTGCAAAAGTGAAATGATTCATAAAACAAAATCTAGACAAAGTAGAAATAAATTAAAAAAATTAAAATACAAGGTTATTTTAAAAGCACATATGTTTTACATTAAGGGGAAGATGTAACTTTGTCAACCGTCTTTTTTTCTCAAATATTCAGGGTACATTTTTATCACATTGTGCCAACATTCAAATGTCAATGGTTCATTACTGTAAAAAGAGAATCTTATTCAAATGACTAATAAGGAAGTAAAAATTCTAATCTTTTCCTAGAGTCTTGGGGAAACAAAGTCTATTTTATGGCTTCAAGATCATTGCTAGGAAGATTTTTAGGTGTTCTTTTAGGGTTCTTTCTTGAATTCTTCACAGGAATTAAACATTTTTTTTTTTTTTCTGACTGAGAAATGTTACCTAAGAGAAAATCACTTTTCAATTGTTATGATTCCTTAAAGCATGTTACATCTCTTTTGTTGACAATATCCTTCCCAATTCTTCCCCAGCATCTGTGAGTATCAAACGTCTCTGTTTTGATTCAGACATAGAGTATTATCATTTTCATATTAAAAAGAACATATTTGATTCCCCACAAGAATGGACCTCTCCTGGGGATATACTGACACCTTGTCAGATGTGTTAATCCCAAGGAGGATGTCAAAAGGGGCACACTTGCCTCTGAGTCCCTGCTGAGGGTTAGAAAAACATCCTGGCCTGTTCCTTTGTAGCTTATTAGTTTCCTGAGCTAAGTTAGGGATTAGGACGAGAGGTGTGGCTGGAATCCCTTCCTGAAGATTGTGATTCTGAGACTCAGAGGACTCAAGACCCAAGTTTCCCACAGCAGAGCCAGAAAAATAAATAAATAATAATTAGACCTGTACCTCTGACATTTAGCCACTCCTGTGGTATTGTATCTTGGGCTTGATATATTTTGTTTTCCTAGTTTAGGCTGTAAACTGCTTATCAGTTCAGTTCAGTTCAGTCACTCAGTCGTGTCCGACTCTTTGTGACCCCATGAATCTCAGCATGCCAGGCCTCCCTGTCCATCACCAACTCCCGGAGTTCATTCAGACTCATGTCCATCGAGTCAGTGATGCCATCTAGCCATCTCATCCTCTGTCGTCCCCTTCTCCTCTTGCTTATAGCTAAGAGCAAATTTTTTTTCCCACTAAATACATACATATTCTCTGAATTCTACAGATAACAAAAATAATAATCATATCCTCAAAGTCAACTGAGGTGGTATGGGCCTTCTTCTCGTGACATAATCTGTAGAGCAAGGTGTTCTTATACATGATTCAAAAGAGACTGCTGCTGCTGCTAAGTGGCTTCAGTTGTGTTCGACTCTGTGTGACCCCATAGACGGCAGCCCACCAGGCTCCCCCATCCCTGGGATTCTCCAGGCAAGAACACTGGAGTGGGTTGCCATTTCCTTCTCCAATGCATGAAAGTGAAAAGTGAAAGTGAAGTCAGTCAGTCGTGTCTGAACCTAAGCGACCCCTTGGACTGCAGCCTTCCAGGCTGCTCTGTCCATGGGATTTTCCAGGCATGAGTACTGGAGTGGGGTGCCATTGCCTTCTCTGTCATAAGAGACTATGAAGGAATCAATCTGTGGATTTTGTCAGAAGGAGAATTTGTGCTCAAGATTTCATTAACCAAACTATTTTTATTGCCATGTTCTTATAGCAGAATTAGGAAGGAAGGGCTTCAAGTTGGCAGGAGTTTACCTGTTCAGGTCAACAAAGAAATAGGCACTTATAATGTGCTAGACCAGATAGCAGAAGCTGGTGGGCTTAGAAATGTAGTCTAGTCTTTTATTTCTCATTTTTTTCTCTATAGCTGGACCTCATCTAATTTGAAAAATAAAATCTCACACTCTGAGGGAAAGTATTTCTGGGGCTCTGAAATTCAACAACTGTGTCCAGACTTCAAACCTACCAGTTGTGCAGTCAGAATCTTAGCTTCCATAAGTGAGCCTGGTTCCGTATGCATGTGTGGCAGAGTGTAACAAGTGTTGCAGTGATGTATACAAGGTATACGAAGGGGCTGAGACACACATGGTGACTTCTCTTATTTTCAAGCAGCAAGCACGGCTGAACCCCAAATCCACTTCCAAGATGGAAGGAACTCAAATTCTCTGTACATCTTTTTATTTATATATATATATATATATATATATATATATATATATATATCTGATTTATTCATGTATTTGGCTTCACCAGCTCTTAGTTGCTGCATGCAGGATCTTTAGTTGCAGCATGCAAACTCTCAGTTGTGGCATGTAGGATCCAGTTCCCTGACCAGGGATGGAACCCAGGCCCCCTGCAATGAGAAGGTAGGGTCTTAGCCATTAGACCACCTGGGAAGTCCCTCTCTGCACGTCTTAAAGAGCTCAAGAAGTCATTCCTTTTGAACGATATAGTCCACAGTCTGAGTAGAACTAAATATTGAATAAAATAAACCAGAGTAGTAGTTAGCATAGAAATTCTGAAAAGATTACCTGGTATTATTATAATTAAGAGCATGACTTATCCTAGGCAGAATTAAGAAATTACTTTGGCTTGCTTTCTTCACCTTCCCATTTCCTTTTCGGGTTTCCTTCACAATTCGTACCCCAATTTCTCAGAAGCTTCTTTCTCTATCCTAACACTGTTAAGTGGCTGATTCTAGTGGGAAGTAATGCTTTTCTGAGGTGTTGGCTTATATTGGTTAAACCTCTATTAGCTGAACAGCTGCTCTACATTTTAATAGGGGGTCTCTAGAGCACACATTTGCGGGTTTTGGGAATTAGGAAGTGGACATCTTTGTCTGAGGAGGGGCGTGTCATTATTTGGCATGCCATAGTCATTTCCTGTTGAAACATAGGTTTACTATGATCATTGTTACCTTTTTCTCTTTACCTATTCAATTACTCCCTCCTCCAAATTTTCCTTTTACCTTTTGTCCAAATTCTACACTTCTTCATAAATTCATTCCTCAAGGGGTTATCAAGGATCTACTAATCTACCAAAACCCAGGCCTTGCATTCTGTGTAGGAAATACAAAGTTGAACATAGAGTAGTCCCTATTTTTTGAGAATTCATAGAGGATGGGGGATTGTTGTAGAGACAGTAAAGTTCACTGTGTTATTTTCTCAAGGTTTCCAGTTACCGTATAGGTTAGGAAATGTGGGCAGTCGTGAAATGTGCCACTTCTGGATTGTGGTAACTTGTGGGTAACTTTTACTTGTGCCATTAGGTACAACTACAAGACTGTGGACTTCCAGCCTGAGTTCCTGAGAGACTATGTAACCGAGCTTCCTGAAAATGTGTATGGGACATGAAATGTAGGAGAAGCAAGATTTTTTGCTGTGTTGAACTGTTGAGATTTGAGATTTTTTTTTTTTTTTGTAATTATCAGATACAGCCTGTTTGACTGTAACTAATACAGAAAAAGGTTTATGTAGTCCTCTATGGTTCCAAATAGGAAAAGGAGTACATCAAGGCTGTATATTATCACCCGCTTACTTAACTTATATGCAGAGTACATCATGAGAAATGCTGGGCTGGAAGAAGCACAAGCTTGAATCAAGATTGCCGGGAGAAATATCAATAACTTCAGATGTGCAGATGACACCACCCTTATGGCAGAAAGTGAAGAGGAACTAAAAAGCCTCTTCATGATACTGAAAGAGGAGAGTGAAAAAGTTGGCTTAAAGCTCAACATTCAGAAAACGAAGATCATGGCATCTGGTCCCATCACTTCATGGGAAATAGATGGGGAAACAGTGGAAAAAGGGTCAGACTTCGTTTTTGGGGGCTCCAAAATCACTGCAGATGGTGATTGCAGCCATGACAATAAAAGACGCTTACTCCTTGGAAGGAAAGTTATGACCCACCTAGATAGCATATTCAAAAGCAGAGACATTCCTTTGCCAACAAAGGTCTGTTTAGTCAAGGCTATGATTTTTCCAGTGGTCATGTATGGATGTGACAGTTGGACTATAAAGAAAGCTGAACGCCGAAGAATTGATGCTTTTGAACTATGGTGTTGGAGAAGACTCTTGAGAGTCCCTTGGACTGCAAGGAAATCCAACCAGTCCATTCTGAAGGAGATCAGCCCTGAGTGTTCTTTGGAAGGACTGATGTTGAAGCTGAAACTCCAGTACTTTGGCCACCTCATGCAAAGAGTTGACTCATTGGAAAAGACTCTGATGCTGGGAGGGATTGGGGGCAGGAGGAGAAGGGGACGACAGAGGATGAGATGGCTGGATGGCATCACTGCCTCGATGGACATGAGTTTGAGTGAACTCCGGGAGTTGGTGATGGACAGGGAGGCCTGGCGTGCTGCGATTCATGGGGTCGCAAAGAGTCGGACACGACTGAGCGACTGAACTGAATTGAATTGAACTGATGGTGTAGCGCAACAGTGTAGCTAATAGTTGGAAGTAGAAAACTCTAAGAAACACAGAGGGAACATTTGAGGTGGTTCTTAAAAGGGGAACAGAAAGCCTGAGATGGATAAGGTGTGAAAATAAGCTTTTCCTCTACAGAACAAAGTGCACACACAATGGCTTGGGAGTCTGAGAGAGTTCAGTCTATAGGGAAGTGTCACAACTTTTGAGGGCGTGAGATGGAGACCAAAGGCTAGGATTGGTGGGTGGAGGGACTTGTATGGCATTCTAAAGAATTTCGCTTTCATTTTATAAGCTAGAGGTTCTCTAAAAGCCTTTTTAAATTAAAAAAAATTCTTATTGCAGTATGGTTGCTTTACTTTGTTGTGTTAGTTGCTTCTATAGAGCAAAGTAAATCAGCTATATGTCATATATCCAATTTTTGTCACCACAGAGTAGAATTCCATGTGCTATATAGTAGGTTCTCATTAGCTATCATGTCTTTTATACATTGTAGTGTATATATGTCGATCCCAATTTCCCCCTTGGTGTCTGTACATTTGTTCTCTACTTTTTAATAATTGTGTTCCTTTATTTCTGCTTAAAATAATACTACAAGTACATTATATAAAGTTGGAAAGACAGAAAAACAAATGAAAAATTATAATAATATTTATACTGTCACACTGAGCAAGAACTTTTCATGCTGCTTTTGTTCTTCACTCCTTCAAATATATATGTGTGTATGTGTGTATACATACATACGCATGGACACATAAACGCATATATATGCTTGATTTTTTTCCTTAAAAAGTGGGATCATGTTATATAGGCACTATTTTGTTTTTTAACCTTTCCAACTAAAATTGTCAAAAAAACCTTTCAGTTTGGGCTGATTAAGTTTCAGTGACAAAAGGATATAATTTATTTAGCTATTTGGCATATAGGAGAAATCCATTGTTATAGAAACTCTCATTTTAAGTAGATATATAAAATTTAGTTTTATGAGGAACAATTCATATTGAATGAGATTTACCCATTTTAAGTGCACATTTGAGGAGTTTTGACAAATGTATGCAGTATGTATGAGAACCCCATGAACAGTATGAAAAGGCAAAATGATAGGATACTGAAAGAGGAACTCTCTAGGTCAGTAGGTGCCCAATATGCTACTGGAGATCAGTGGAGAAATAACTCCAGAAAGAATGAAGGGATGGAGCCAAAGTAAAAAGAATACCCAGCTATGGATGTGACTGGTGATAGAAGCAAGGTGTGATGCTGTAAAGAGCAATATTGCATAGGAACCTGGAATGTCAGGTCCATGAATCAAGGCAAACTGGAAGTGGTCAAACAAGAGATGGCAAGAGTGAATGTCGACATTCTAGGAATCAGCGAACTGAAATGGACTGGAATGGGTGAATTTAACTCAGATGACCATTACATCTACTACTGTGGGCAGGAATCCCTCAGAAGAAATTGAGTAGCCATCATGGTCAACAAAAGAGTCCGAAATGCAGTACTTGGATGCAATCTCAAAAACGACAGAATGATCTCTGTTCGTTTCCAAGGCAAACCATTCAGTATCACAGTAATCCAAGTCTATGCCCCAACCAGTAACGCTGAAGAAGCTGAAGTTGAACGGTTCTATGAAGACCTACAAGACCTTTTAGAACTAACACCCAAAAAAGATGTCCTTTTCATTATAGGGGACTGGAATGCAAAAGTAGGAAGTCAAGAAACACCTGAAGTAACAGGCAAATTAGGCCATGGAATATGGAATGAAGCAGGGCAAAGACTACTAGAGTTTTGCCAAGAAAATGCACTGGTCATAACAAACACCCTCTTTCAACCACACAAGAGAAGACTCTATACATGGACATCATTAGATGGTCAACACTGAAATCAGACTGATTATATTCTTCGCAGCCAAAGATGGAGAAGCTCTATACAGTCAGCAAAAACAAGACTGGGAGCTGACTGTGGCTCAGACTATGAACTCCTTATTGCCAAATTCAGACTTAAATTGAAGAAAGTAGGGAAAACCACTGGACCATTCAGGTATGACCTAAATCAAATCCCTTATGATTATACAGTGGAAGTGAGAAATAGATTTAAGGGTCTAGATCTGATAGATGGAGTGCATGATGAGCTATGGAATATGGAATGAGGTTCGTGACATTGTACAGGAGACAGGGATCAAGACCATCCCCACGGAAGAGAAATGCAAAAAAGCAAAATGGCTGTCTGGGAAGGTCTTACAAATAGCTGTGAAAAGAAAAGAAGCGAAAAGCAAAGGAGAAAAGGGAAGATATAAACATCTGAATGCAGAGTTCCAAAGAATAGCAAGAAGAGATAAGAAAGCCTTCTTCAGTGATCAATGCAAAGAAATAGAGGAAAACAACAGAATGTGAAAGACTAGAGATCGCTTCAAGAAAATCAGAGATACCAAAGGAACATTTCATGCAAAGATGGGCTCGATAAAGGACAGAAATGGTATGGACCTAACAGAAGCAGAAGATATTAAGAAGAGATGGCAAGAATACGCAGAACTGTACAAAAAATATCTTCACCACCCAGATAATCACAATGGTGTGATCAATGACCTAGAGCCAGACATCCTGGAATGTGAAGTCAAGTGGGCCTTAGAAAGTATCAGTATGAACAAAGCTAGTGGAGGTGATAGAATTCCAGTTGAGCTATTCCAAATCCTGAAAGATGATACTGTGAAAGTGCTGCACTCAAGATGCCAGCGCATTTGGAAAACTCAGCAGTGGCCACAGGACTGGAAAAGGTCTGTTTTCATTCCAATCCAAAAGAAAGACAATGCCAAAGACTGCTCAAACTACCACACAATTGCACTCATCTCACACACTAGTAAAGTAATGCTTAAAATTCTCCAAGCCAGGCTTCAGCAAAACGTGAACCGAGAACTTCCTGGTGTTCAGGCTGGTTTTAGAAAAGGCAGAGGAACCAGAGATCAAATTGTCAACATGCTCTGGATCATGGAAAAAGCAAGAGAGTTCCAGAAAAACATCTATTTCTGCTTTACTGACTATGCCAAAGCCTTTGACTGTGTGGATCACAAGAAACTGTGGAAAATTCTGAAAGACATGGGAATAACAGATCACCTGACCTGCCTCTTGAGAAACCTGTATGCAGGTCAAGAAGCAGCAAGTAGAACTGGACATGGAACAACAAACTGGTTCCAAATAGGAAAAGGAGTATGTCAAGGCTGTATATTGTCACCCTGCTTATTTAACTTATATGCAGAGTACATCATGAGACACTCTGGGCTGGAAGAAACACAAGCTGGAATCAAGATTGCTGGGAGAAATATCAATAACCTCAGATATGCAGATGACACCACCCTTATGGCAGAAAGTGGAGAGGAACTAAAAAGCCTCTTGATGAAAGTAAAAGTGGAAGAGTGAAAGAGTTGGCTTAAAGCTCAACATTCAGAAAACGAAGATCATGGCATCGGTCCCATCACTTCATGGGAAATAGATGGGGAAACAGTGGAAACAGTGTCAGACTTTATTTTTCTGGGCTTCAAAATCACTGCAGATGGTGACTGCAGCCATGAAATTAAAAGACCCTTACTCCTTGGAAGGGAGGTTATGACCAACCTAGATAGCATATTCAAAAGCAGAGACATTACTTTGCCAACAAAGGTCCGTCTAGTCAAGGCTATGGTTTTTCCTGTGGTCATGTATGGATGTGAGAGTTGGACTGTGAAGAAGGCTGAGCACCAAAGAATTGATGCTTTTGAACTGTGGTGTTGGAGAAGACTCTTGAGAGTCTCTTGGACTGCAAGGAGATCCAACCAGTCCATTCTGAAGGAGATCAGCCCTGGGATTTCTTTGGAAGGAATGATGCTAAAGCTGAAACTCCAGTACTTTGGCCACCTCATGCGAAGAGTTGACTCACTGGAAAAGACTCTGATGCTGGGAGGGATTGGGGGCAGGAGGAGAAGGGGACGACAGAGGATGAGATGGCTGGATGGCATCACTGACTCGATGGACATGAGTCTGAGTGAACTCTGGGAGTTGGTGATGGACAGGGAGGCCTGGCGTGCTGCGATTCATGGGGTCACAAAGGGTTGGACACGACTGAGCGACTGATCTGATCTGATCTGATGCAGTTGTGTAACTGCCAGCACAATCAGGATACAGAAGATTTTTTATCACCACCCCAATTGCCCTTGTGCCGCTCTGCACCACTATTTGCTATGTCTTTCCATGAAATAGTCAAAGCGTTTCTTTTCCAACCTGTCGGCACATGGGCCTCTTTTACTCACATTCATTTCAAGTGCTCTGGGGAGTGAATGCCTGACTCAGTGAAGTGCTTAATATGGCACCCAGATATTTAATTCTGTGAGTTCCAAGTAAATTTAATATTTTCAAATTTTTATACATTTTTCACAAGTGATGAACCTACATTTATGTCTCATGACCACCCAGAGTCTACACCTTACCATAGGGTTCAACTCAGTGTTGTACATTCTTAGGCGTCTACATGCTTTAATGAAACTCTGTCAAGACATTTTTGTTAATGCAGAAATAGATAACTACAAAAGCACTATTTCATTTACTTAGATCTTTCTTCCTTCTTTTTTTATGTTTCCAAATTTACTGATAACTATCTTCTCTTTAACATCCACTGGATCATGGAAAAAGCAAGAGAGCCAGAAAAACATCTATTTCTGCTTTATTGACTAGGCCAAAGCCTTTGACTGTGTGGATCACAAGAAACTGTGGAAAATTCTGAAAGACATGGGAATACCAGACCACCTGACCTGCCTCTTGAGAAATTTGTATGCAGGTCAGGAAGCAAGAGTTAGAACTGGACATGGAACAACAGACTGGTTCCAAATAGGAAAAGGAGTACGTCAAGACTGTATATTGTCACCCTGTTTATTTAACTTATATGCAGAGTACATCATGAGAAACGCTGGACTGGAAGAAACACAAGCTGGAATCAAGATTGCTGGGAGAAATATCAATAACCTCAGATACGCAGATGACACCACCCTTATGGCAGAAAGTGGAGAGGAACTCAAAAGCCTCTTGATGAAAGTGAAAGTGGAGAGTGAAAAAGTTGGCTTAAAGCTCAACATTCAGAAAACGAAGATCATGGCATCTGGCCTCACCACTTCATGGGAAATAGATGGGGAAACAGTGGAAACAGGGTCAGACTTTATTTTTCTGGGCTCCAAAATCACTGCAGATGGTGACTGCAGCCATGAAATTAAAAGACGCTTACTCCTTGGAAGGAAAGTTATGACCAACCTAGATAGCATATTCAAAAGCAGAGACATTACTTTGCCAACAAAGGTCTGTCTAGTCAAGGCTATGGTTTTTCCTGATGTCATGTATGGATGTGAGAGTTGGACTGTGAAGAAGGCTGAGCGCCAAAGAATTGATGCTTTTGAACTGTGGTGTGGGAGAAGACTCTTGAGAGTCCCTTGGACTGCAAGGAGATCCAGCCAGTCCATTCTGAAGGAGATCAGCCCTGGGATTTCTTTGGAAGGAATGATGCTAAAGCTGAAACTCCAGTACTTTGGCCACCTCATGTGAAGAGTTGACTCATTGGAAAAGACTCTGATGCTGGGAGGGATTGGGGGCAGGAGGAGAAGGGGATGACAGAGGTTGAGATGGCTGGATGACATCACTGACTCGATGGACGTGAGTCTCGGTGAACTCTGGGTGTTGGTGATGGACAGGGAGGCCTGGCGTGCTGTGATTCATGGGGTCGCAAAGAGTTGGACACAACTGAGCAACTGATCTGATCTTCTCTTTAAGTTTCTCAAAATGGCATCCAAAACATGTCATTCTTTAGGCCCATTCTCATTCCACAATTTTCCTCTCAACCCTTTGCTTACTCTTTATTTTTTTTTTTTTCTTTTTGAAACTTATTGCATTGAATACTTAAGTCGTTAACATTTCATTTTTAAAAACAATACCATTCAGAATTATATGTTTACTTTTGTTATTAATTTCTCATTTTATTTTCTATTGCAGGAAAGAATATGTTTTTCATATTTTCTTGTTTGGAAGGATTATTGATAGTTTCATTGTGGCTTAATATAAAATTAATGCTTGAAAATGCTCAAATGATACTAGAAAAGGAAATGAGTTCTAAATATTTGTAAGATATAATCCATATCAATAGTTTTCCTTTTATTAATAGAATCAAATAAGTTAACATTTTTATATTAAATTAAATGTTAATTTAAACTCATTCTGCTATTTAAAAGTCTACCCATTTTATATTTTTTAAGTTAATTGAAACAAAATACATATAGAAAAGTGTATAAATAGTAAGTAAAAGTTTCAATAATTAACACAAGTAGAACACAGCAATGTAACCTCTACCTAGGTCAAGAAATGGCTCCCTGTACCTTTTATATCTACGTGATTTGTCAGACCCTGGAAGATGTATGGATTTACTGTTCCTAAACCATTGTTCAACATGGAAATGCTCAAGCCCCTCCCAGGAGCTACTAATCTAAATTGGTAGTACATCTGAAATCTGGGAAGTTCTGGGGCACAATTCAGGAACAGATTTTTTCTTCCTGAATTTTAACTGTTCTGATTTATCTCCATATTCAAACCTTCACTAAATGATGCATATTTTCTGAAAGCTGTGTTTCTTCAAATAATTTATGCTACCACACCCTTAGATTGAGAGCTTATTACTTCTTGCCTATACTAGAATGCAAATTCCTCACACCATCTCCAAAATTACCTTTCAAAAAAAAAAAAAAAAAGAAAAGTTCAGTCCAGTTAATCCCCTCTTGAGTATTTAATGCCAATTCAGTTCAGTCACTCAGTTGTGTCCAACTATTTGCGACCCCTTGAATTGCAACACCCCGGGCCTCCCTGTCCATCACCAACTCCTGGACTTCACTCAAACTCACGTCCATCGAGTCAGTGATGCCATCCACCCTTCTCCTCCTGCCCACAATCCCTCCCAGCATAAGAGTCTTCTCCAATGAGTCAACTCTTCGCATAAGGTGGCCAAAGTATTGGAGTTTCAGCTTTAGCATCATTCCTTCTAAAGAACACCCAGGACTGATCTCCTTTAGAATGGACTTGTCGGATCTCCTTGCAGTCCAAGGGACTCCCAAGAGTTTTCTCCAACACCACAGTTCAAAAGCATCAATTCTTCGGTGCTCAGCTTTCTTCACAGTCCAACTCTCACATCCATACATGACCACAGGAAAAACCATAGCCTTGACTAGATGGACCTTTGTTGGCAAAGTAATGTCTCTGCTTTTGAATATGCTATCTAGGTTGGTCATAACTTTCCTTCCAAGGAATAAGTGTCTTTTAATTTCATGGCTGCAATCACCATCTGCAGTGATTTTGGAGCCCAGAAAAATAAAGTCTGACCCTGTTTCCACTGTTTCTTCATCTATTTCCCATGAAGTGATGGGGCCAGATGCCATGATCTTCGTTTTCTGAATGTTGAGCTTTAAGCCAACTTTTTCACTCTCCTCTTTCACTTTCATCAAGAGGCTTTTTAGTTCCTCTTCACTTTCTGCCATAAGGGTGGTGTCATCTGCGTATCTGAGGTTATTGATATTTCTCCCGGCAATCTTGATTCCAGCTTGTGTTTCTTCCAGCCCAGAGTGTCCCATGATGTACTCTGCATATAAGTTAAATAAGCAGGGTGACAATATACAGCCCTGACATACTCCTTTTCCTATTTGGAACCAATTTGTTGTTCCATGTCCAGTTCGAATTGTTGCTTCTTGACCTGCATACAGATTTCTCAAGAGGCAGGTCAGGTGGTCTGGTATTCCCATCTCTTTCAGAATTTTCCACAGTTTCTTGTGATCCACACAGTCAAAGGCTTTGGCCTAGTCAATAAAGCAGAAATAGATGTTTTTCTGGAACTCTTTTGCTTTTTCCATCATCCAGAGCATGTTGACAATTTGATCTCTGGTTCCTCTGCCTTTTCTAAAACAAGCTTGAACTCTGGAAGTTCACGGTTCACGTATTGCTGAAGCCTGGCTTGGAGAATTTTAAGCATTACTTTACTAGTGTGTGAGATGAGTGCAATTTTGTGGTAGTTTGAGCATTCTTTGGCATTGCCTTTCTTTGGGATTAGAATAAAAGCTGACCTTTTCCAGTCCTGTGGCCCCTGCTGAGTTTTCCAAATGCGCTGGCATATTGAGTGCAGCACTTTCACAGCATCATCTTTCAGGATTTGAAATAGCTCAACTGGAATTCCATCACCTCCACTAGCTTTGTTCGTACTGATGCTTTCTAAGGCCCACTTGACTTCACATTCCAGGATGTCTGGCTCTAGGTCAGTGATCACGCCATCGTGATTATCTTGGTCATGAAGATCTTTTTTGTACAGTTCTTCTGTGTATTCTTGCCACCTCTTCTTAATATCTTCTGCTTCTCTTAGGTCCATACCATTCTATCCTTTATCGAGCTCATCTTTGCATGAAATGTTCCCTGGGTAGCTCTAATTTTCTTGAAGAGATCTCTAGTCTTTCCCATTCTGTTGTTTTCCTCTATTTCTATGCATGATTGCTGAGGAAGGCTTTCTTATCTCTTCTTGCTATTCTTTGGAACTCTGCATTCAGATGTTTATATCTTCCCTTTTCTCCTTTGCTTTTCGCTTCTCTTCTTTTACAGCTATTTGTAAGGCCTCCCCAGACAGCCATTTTGCTTTTTTGCATTTCTTTTCCATGGGGATGGTCTTGATCCCTGTCTCCTGTACAATGTCACAAACCTCCGTCCATAGTTCATCAGGCACTCTATCTATCAGATCCTGGTTCCTTAAATCTATTTCTCACTTCCACTGTATAATCATAAGGGATTTGATTTAGGTCATACCTGAATGGTCTAGCGGTTTTCCCTACTTTCTTCAATTTAAGTTTCTCAAAGTGGTATGCAAAACATGTCATATTTGGGCCTATTCTGAATCCACAAATTTCTCCTCAGCTCTTTACTTACTCATCATTGCTCAAATACAACTTTTTCAAGTTCCTCAAAGTGGTACTCTATGCCTATCAATATTTGGGCCCATGTTCCTTCTATTATTCATTTCTCTTTTCACCCTTTATTATGAATCAAATCATACAACTTGTTCTTCCTCAACAGCAACTCAACTTATTCACCATTCCACCTGGAACATCTTTTCCCTCTCTTCCTTTTTTACTTTGAATCCTTTCATGAAAAACTCCCCACTCAACAACATCTTTCCCATTCCCCAGTGAGAATTAGAATTCCACTTTCACCTAAGTTTTCACTATCAGACTTGAATCAGTGTTCAACATGACCCAGCCTCTTCCTGTAACTGAGGCCACTAGTTGTTACTTGTAGTCCAACTCCATTTACATTTCTAAAACCTTAAACTTGTTGAAGGTCTGGGCTCCAAGGTCATCCTTATTGTCATCCAAAATTACTTTGTGACTCAGTATTAGAAATGAGGTTGTTGTCTCCTTCTGGGAACCATAATTTCCACTAATATAAATTAGGTTCCAATCTTATTTAACTTATATGCAGAGTACATCATGAGAAACGTTGGGCTGGAACAAGCACAAGCTGGAATCAAGATTCCCGAAAGAAATATCAATAACCTCAGATATGCAGATGACACCACCCTTGTGGCAGAAAGTGAAGAAGAACTAAAGAGCCTCTTGATGAAAGTGAAAGAGGAGAGTGAAAAAGTTGGCTTAAAGCTCAACATCCAGAAAACTAAGAACATGGCATCTGGTCCCATCACTTCATGGCAAACAGTGGCTGACTTTATTTTTCTGGGCTCCAAAATCACTGCAGATGGTGATTGCAGCCATGAAATTAAAAGATGCTTACTCCTTGGAAGGAAAGTTATGACCAACCTAGACAGCGTATTAAAAAGTAGAGAGATTACTTTGCCAACAAAGGTCCATCTAGTCAAAGCTATGGTTATTCCAGTGGTCGTGTATGGATGTGAGAGTTGGGCTATAAAGAAAGCTGAGAACCAAAGAATTGATGCTTTTGAACTGTGGTGTTGGAGAAGACTCTTGAGAGTCCCTTGGACTGCAAGGAGATCCAACCAGTCCATCCTAAAGGAGATCAGTCCTGGGTGTTCATTGGAAGGACTGATGTTGAAGCTGAAGCTCCAGTACTTTGGCCACCTGATGCGAAAAGCTGACTCATTGGAAAAGACCCTGATGCTGGGAAAGATTGAGGGCAGGAAGAGAAGGGGACGACAGAGGATGAGATGGCTGGATGGCATCACCGACTCAATGGACATGGGTTGGGTGGACTCCAGGAGTTGGTGATGGACAGGGAGGCCTGGCTTGCTGTGGTTCATGGGGTCGCAAAGAGTTGGACACGACTGAGCAACTGAATTGAACTGAACTTGTTACTAATATTCAGCGTCCTAATACCTCTGTTTACCTGCAGGGTCACTCCTTGCTGTTGCCAAACTCACTCTTACCTAAAAGGGTCCTGAAGGCTCATCCGCAAATCACACCATACAGGCTGAGTCCCTTCTTCTGAGAGACCTCCATCTGGCTGATGACTGCCCTCCTAGCTCCCTAGGCATTGGCTTTGGGAGAATGGGAACCTTGAGTACAGGCCAGGTGATGCTAGTCCTGCAGGTACACTCTGTATTGTCTGATTGATTTAAAGGAATATCTTTCCAGAGCTCATATGGAGCATTATAATGTATTTTATACACCACTACTTTCTTAATTTATTTTTTTTGAAGAATAATTTCTTTACAGAATTTCTTATTTTTTGTCAAACCTCAACATGAATCAGTCATAGGTATACATATATCCCCTCCCTTTTGAACCTCCCTCCCATGTTCCTCCCCATTCCACCCCTCTAGGTTGACACAGAGCCCCTGTTTGAGTTCCTGAGCCATACAGCAAATTTCCATTGGCTATTCATTTCACATATGGTAATGTAAGTTTCCATGTTACTCTCTCCATACATCTCACCCTCTCCTCCCCTCTCCCCATTTCCATAAGTCTATTCTCTATGTCTGTTTCTCCATTGCTGCCCTGTAAATAAATTCTTCAGTACCATTTTTCTATATTCCATATATGTGCAATAGAATATGATATTTAACTTTCTCTTTCTGACTCACTTCACTCTGTATAATAGGTTCTAGGTTCATTCACCTCATCAAAACTGACTCAAATGTGTTCCTTTTTATGGCTGAGTAGTATTCCATTGTGTATATGTACAACAGCTTCTTTATCCATTTATCTGTCGATGGACATCTAGGTTGCTTCCATGTTCTACCTATTGTAAATAGTGCTGCAATGAAAATGGGATACATGTGTCTTTTTCAATTTTGGTTTCCTCAGGGTATATGCCTAGGAGTGGGATTGCTGGGTCATTTGGTGGTTTTATTTTTTAAGGAATCTCCATACCGTCTTCCATAGTGGCTGTATCAATTTACATTCCCACCAACAGTACAAGAGCATTCCCTTTTCTCCACACCTTCTCCAGCATTTATTGTTTGTAGACTTTTTGATGATGGCCATGGCACCCCACTCCAGTACTCTTGTCTGAAAAATCCCAGGGACGGAGGAGCCCGTAGGCTGCAGTCCATGGGGTGGCTAAGAGTCAGACACGACTGAGCTATTTCACTTTCACTTTCCACTTTCATGCATTGGAGAAGGAAATGGCAACCCACTCCAGTGTTCTTGCCTGGAGAATGTCAGGGACTGGGGAGCCTGGTGGGATGCCATCTTTGGAGTCACACAGAGTTGAACATGACTGAAGCGACTTAGCAGTAATTCTGTCTGGGGTGAGGCAATATCTCATTGTAGTTTTGATTTGTATTTCTCTAATAATGACCGATGTTGAGCATCTTTTCATGTGTTTGTTAGCCATCTGTATGTCTACTTTGGAGAAATGTCCGTTCAGGTCTTTTTTCCACTTTTTGATTGGGTTGTTTGTGTTTCTAGAACTGAGTTGTATGAGTTGCTTGTATATTTTGGAAATTATTCCTTTGTCAGTTGTCTCCTTTGTTATTATTTTCTCCCATTCTGAGGGTTATCTTTTCACCTTGTTTATAGCTTCCTTTGCTGTGCAAAAGCTTTTAAGCTTAATCAGGTTCCACTTGTTTACTTTTGTTTTTATTTCCATTACTCTAGGAGGTGGGTCATAGAGGATCTTACTTTGATTTATGTCATCAAGTGTTCTGCCTATATTTTCTTCTAAGAGTTTTGTAGTTTCTGGTCTTATATTTAAGTCTTTAATCCATCTTGAGTTTATCTTTGTGTATGGTGTTAGATGCCAAAGAATGCTCAAACTACCACACAATTGCACTCATCTCACACACTAGTAAAGTAATGCTCAAAATTCTCCAAGCCAGGCTTCAGCAATATGTGAACCGTGAACTTCCAGATGTTCAAGCTGGTTTTAGAAAAGGCAGAGGAACCAGAGATCAAATTGCCAACATCCACTGGATCATGGAAAAAGCAAGAGAGTTCCAGAAAAACATCTATTTCTGCTTTATTGACTATGCCAAAGCCTTTGACTGTGTGGATCACAAGAAACTGTGGAAAAGTCTGAAAGACATGGGAATACCAGACCATCTGATCTTCCTCTTGAGAAATTTGTATGCAGGTCATGAAGCAACAGTTAGAACTGGACATGGAACAACAGACGGGTTCCAAATAGGAAAAGGAGTTCATCAAGGCTGTATATTGTCACCCTGTTTATTTAACTTATGTGCAGAGTACATCATGAGAAACACTGGACTGGAAGAAACACAAGCTGGAATCAAGATTGCCGGGGAAAATATCAATAACCTCAGATATGCAGATAACATCACCCTTATGACAGAAAGTGAAGAGGAACTCAAAAGCCCCTTGATGAAAGTGAAAGTGGAGACTGAAAAAGTTGGCTTAAAGCTCAACATTCAGAAAACGAAGATCATGGCATCTGGTCCCATCACTTACTTCATGGGAAATAGATGGGGAAACAGTGGAAACAGTGTCAGACTTTATTTTTCTGGGCTCCAAAATCACTACAGATGGTGACTGCAGCCATGAAATTAAAAGACGCTTACTCCTTGGAAGGAAAGTTATGACCAACCTAGATAGCATATTCAAGAGCAGAGACATTACTTGGCCAACAAAGGTTCATCTAGTCAAGGCTATGGTTTTTCCTGTGGTCATGTATGGATGTGAGAGTTGGACTGTGAAGAAGGCTGAGCGCCGAAGAATTGATGCTTTTGAACTGTGATGTTGGAGAAGACTCTTGAGAGTCCCTTGGACTGCAAGGAGATCCAACCAGTCCATTCTGAAGGAGATCAACCCTGGGATTTCTTTGGAAGGAATGATGTTAAAGCTGCAACTCCGGTACTTTGGCCACCTCATGGGAAGAGTTGACTCACTGGAAAAGACTCTGATGCTGGGAGGGATTGGGGGCAGGAGGAGAAGGGAACGACAGAGGATGAGATGGCTGGATGACATCACTGACTGGATGGACATGAGTCTCAGTGAACTCCGGGAGCTGGTGATGGACAGGGAGGCCTGGCATGCTGTGATTCATGGGGTCGCAAAGAGTCGGACATCACTGAGCGACTGATCTGATCTGATCTGATGGTGTTACTGTTCTAGTTTCATTCTTTTACAGGTGGTTGACCTGTTTTCCCAGCACCACTTGTTAAAGAGATTGTCTTTTCGCCATTGATTATTTTTGCCTCCTTTATCAAATATAAGGCGTCCATAGGTGCATGGATTTATCCCTGGGCTTTCTGTTTGTTCCATTGATCTATATTTCCATCTTTGTGCCAGTACCATACTGTCTTGATGACTGCAGCTTTGTAGTATAATCTCCAGCTCCATTATTCTTTCTCAAAACTACTTTGGCTATTCAGGGTCTTTTGTGTTTCCACATGAATTATGAAATTTTTTGTTCTAGTTCTGTGAAAAATGCCATTGGTAATTTGATAGGGATTGCATTAAATCTGTAGATTGCAATTGGTACAATAGTCATTTTCACAATATTCATTCTTTCTACCTAGGAACATGGAATATTTCTCCATCTGTTCCTGTCATATTTGATTTCTTTCATCAGTGTCTTATAATTTTCTGGGTACAGTTCTTTTATTGCCTTAGGTATGTTTATTCCTAGATATTTAATTCTTTTTGTTGCAATGGTGAATGGGATTGACTCTTTAATATCTCTTTCTGATTTTTCATTGTTAGTATATAGAAATGCAAGTGATTTCTGTGCATTAATTTTGTATCCTGCAACCTTACTAAATTCACTGATTAGCTCTAGTAGTTTTCTGATACTATCTTTAGGGTTTTCTATGTACAGTATCATGTCATCTGCAAACATTGAGAGTTTTACTTCTTCTTTTTGGATCTGGATTCCTTTTATTTCTTTTTCTTCTCTGATTGCTGTAGCTAGGACTTCCAGAACTATGTTGAACCATAGTGGTGAAAGTGGACACCCTTGTCTTATTCCTGATCTTAGGGGGAAATCTTTCAGTTTTTCACCATTGAGAGTAATGGTTGCTGTAGGTTTATCATATATGGCCTTTCCTATGTTGAGGTAGGTTCCTTTTATGCCATTTTTTAAAAAGTTTTCATCATAAATGGGTGCTGAATTTTGTCAAAGGCTTTTTCTGCATCTGTTGAGATTATCATATGGTTTTTATCTTTCAATTTGTTAATATGATGCATCACATTGATTGATTTTCACATATTGAAGAATCCTTGCATCCCTGGAATAAATCCAACTTGATCACAGTTTATGAGCTTTTTGATGTGTTGCTGAATTCTGTTTGCTAAAATTTTGTTGAGTATTTTGCACCTATATATTTTTGAACATATCAATAATGTTCATTATTGATATTGGCCTGTAGTTTTCTTTTTTGTGTGTTGTCTTTGTCTGGTTTTGGTATCAGGGAGATGGTGGCCTCATAGAATGAGTTTGGAAGTGTTCCTTCCTCTGCAATTTTTTGAAAGAGTTTTAGAAGGATAGGCATTAGCTCTTCTATAAATGTTTGATAGAATTCTCCTGTGAAGCCATCTGATCCTGGGCTTTTGTTTTTTGGGAGATTTTTGATCACAGCTTCAATTTGAGTGCTTGTAATTGGGTTGCTCATAATTTCTATTTCTTCCTGGTTCAGTCTTGGAAGTTTTAACTTTTCTAATAATCTGTCCATTTCTTCCAGTTTATCCATTTTATTGCCACATAGTTGTTCATAATAGTCTCTTATGATCCTTTGTATTTCTGCATTGTCTGTTGTAACCTCTCCTTTTCATTTCTAATTTTGCTGATTTGATTCTTCTCTCTTTTTCCCTTGATGAGTCTGGCCCAAGGTTTGTCAATTTTGTTTATCTTCTCAAAGAACCAGTGTTTAATTTTATTAATAGTTATTATTGTTTCTTTCATTTCTTTTTCGTTGATTTCTACTTGGACCTTTATGGTTTATTTTCTTCTACTAATTTTGGGGTTCTTTTTGTTCTTTTTCCAGTTGTTTTAGGTGTAAAGTAAGGTTGTCTATTCGATGTTTTTCTTGTTTCTTGAGGCAGGATTGTATTGCTAAAATTTCCCACTTAGAATTGCTTTTTCTGCATCCCATAGGTTTTTGAGTTGTCATGTTTTCATTGTCATTTGTTTCTGGAAATTTTTTTATTTCCCTTTTCATTTCTTCAGTAACCTGTTGGTTATTTAGAAACATGTTGTTTAATCTCCATTTGTTTGTGTTTCTTACAGTTTTTTTTTTTTCCCCTGTAATTGATATCTAGTCTCATAGCATTCTGGTTGGAGAAGATGCTTGATGTGATTTCAATTTTCTTAAATTTACTGAGGTTTGATTTTTGACCCAAGATGTGGTCTATCCTAGAGAATGTTCCATGTGCACTTGAGAAGCAGGGGTATTCTTCTGCATTTGGATGGAATGTCCTGAAGATATCAATGAGATCCATCTCATCTAATGTATAATTTAAGTTTTGTGCTTCCTTATTAATTTTCTGTTTTGATGATCTGTCCATTGGTGTGAGTGGGGTGTTAAAGTCTTCTACTATTATTGTGTTACTGTTATTTCTCCTTTTATGTCTGTCAGTGTTTTTCTTATATATTGAGGTGCACCTATGTTGTGCATCAGTTCATTTCAGTTGCTCAGTCATGTCCGACTCTTTGCGACCCCATGGACTGCAGCACGCCAGGCCTCCCCATCCATCACCAACTCCCAGAGTTTACCCAAACTCATGTCCATTGAGTCAGTGATGCCATCCAACCACCTCATCCTCTGTCGTCTCCATCTCCTCCCGCCCTCAATTTTTCAATGTTGTGCATAGATATTTATAATCATTATGTCTTCCTCTTGAATTGATCCCTTGATCATTATGTAGTGTCCTTCCTTATCGCTTGTAATCTTTATTTTAAGGTCTATTTTGTCTTATATGAGGGTTGCTACTCCAGTTTTCTTTTGCTTCCCATTAGCATGGAATATATTTTTCCATCCTCTCACTTTCAGTTTATATGTGACTTTAGGTTTCAAGTGGGTTTCTTTTGCATCCATTCAGCCATTCTGTGTCTTTTAGTTGGAGCATTTAATCCATTTACATTTAAAGTAATTATTGATATATATGTTCCTGTTGCCATTTTCTTAATTGTTTGGGGTTGATTTTGTAGATCTTATTTCTCATCTTGTATTTCTTGACTATGTAAGCCTCTTTAACATTTGTTATAAAGCTGGTTTGGTGGTACTGAATTCTCTTAATTTTTGCTTATCTGAAAAGCTTTTTATTTCTCCACCAGTCTGGAATGAGATCCTTGACAGGTACAGTAATCATGGTTGTAGACTTTTCCCTTTCAGTACTTTAAATATATCCTGCCATTCCCTTCTGGCCTGCAGAGTTTCTGCTGAAAGATCAGCTGTTAAGCATATGGGGTTTCCCTTGTATGTTACTTGTTGCTTCTCTCCTGCTTCTTTTAATATTCTTTCTTTGTGTATAGTCTTTGTTAGTTTGATCAGTATGTGTCTTGGCATGTTTCTCCTTGGGTTTATCCTATATGGGACTCTTTATGCCTCTTGGACTTGATTAACTATTTCTTTTTCCATGTTAGGGAAATTATCAACCATAATCTTCAAAAATTTTCTCATATCCTTTCTTTTTCTCTTCTTCCTCTGGGACCCCTATAATGCAAATGTTGTTGCATTTGACATTGTCCCAGAGGTCCTGAGACTATCCTCAGTTCTTTTCATTCTTTTACTTTATTCTGCTCTTCAGAAGTTATTTCTACCGTTTTATCTTCCAGCTCACTGATGAGTTCTTCTGCTTCAGATATTCTTTTGTTGATTCCTTCTGGAGTAGTTTTAATTTCAGTAATTGTGTTGCTTGTCTCTGTATGTTTATTCTTTAATTCTTCAAGGTCTTTGTTAATTGATTCTTGCATTTTCTCCATTTTGCTTTCAAGATTTTTGATCATGTTTACTATCATTTTTCTGAATTCTTTTTCAGGTAGTTTACCTATTTCCTCTTCATTTATTTAGACTTCTATGTTTCTAGTTTGTTCCTTCATTTGTGTAGTTTTTCTCTGCCTTTTCATTATTGTTATTGTTTTTAACTTATTGTGTTTGAGGTCTCCATTTCCCAGGCTTCAGGGTTGAATTTTTTCTTCCTTTTGGTTTCTGCCCTTCTAAGGCTGGTCTAGTGGTTTGTGTAAACTTCTTAAAGGGTGAGATTTGTGCTGAGTTTTTGTTTGTTTGTTTGCTTGTTTTTCCTCTGATGGGCAAGGCTGAATGAGGTGGTAATCCTGCCTGCTGATGATTGGGTTTGTATTTTTATTTTGTTTGTTGTTTAGATAAGGCATCCTGCACAGGGTACAATTGGTGGTTGGGTGACACTGGGTCTTGTATTCCAGTGGTGTCTTTTGTGTGAATTCTCACTATTTGATACCACATAGGATTAGTTCTCTGGTAGTCTAGGTTCTTGGAGTCAGTACTCCCACTCCAAAGGCTCAGGGCTTGATCTCTGGTCAGGAAGGAAGTTTCCACAAGTGGCTTGTTATGGCATTAAGTAAGATTAAAGCAAATATCAAAAAATGAGAAACTAAAGAGAACCCCAGACAAATGGAAATTACAAAATCAGGCAAATAATAATTAAAATAATGGAATATACACATACACATATACACCCACGAGCAAAGTCAAAACAGTCCAACAAAAATAAAGTACAATAGATTGACCCAGCAAACAAAGGAAATAAAAAATTATATTTACCAGTTAAGAACGAAATTAACTAAAGCACAAACTGGAAAAGAAAACTAAAGCAATGTGCCAAGTGGGGAATAAAGCAATGAAAGTAAAACTAACAAATATGTTGAGAGGAAAGGAAAGAAAGAAAAGAAATAAAGAATAGATATGCAAAGTTAAATAGAGGTAGATGAAGATTTACATACATTAAAGATTAACTGCAAGTGGAAAAAAGCAGTAGAAAGCAAACAAAGAGTAAATGTACAAAAAATATAATAGGTTAAAAAAATTAAAAGTTAGAATTATAAAAAAGAAAAAAGAAGAGAAAATGGAAGAAAATAGACAAAATGAGAAAAAAAAAAAAGGAAAACTACAGAGAACTGCAAAGGCCCAACATAGAAGCAGAAGTTTATAACAGCAATAAAAAGTGTGACTGAATATACACATATACGTATACACCCATAAGCAAAATCAAAACAGTCCAACAAAAATGAAGTATACTAGATTGACCCGGTGAACAAAGTGAACCAAAGATTATGTCTGCCAGAACAAAACTAACTAAAGCACCAAGTGGAAAACAAAAGTAAAGCAAGGTGACTGTTGGGAAATAAAGCAATGCAAATAAAACTAAGAAATATGTTGATAGGAAAGGAAAAAAAGAAAAGAAAGAATAGATATACAAAGTTAAAGAGAAGTAGATAAAGAAGATTTACATACGTTAAAGATTAACTGCAAGTAGGAGCATCAAACAAAGGAATAAGTGTAGAAAAAACAATAATTGGTTTAAAAAATTAAAAATTAAAATTAAAAAAGGGAAAAGAAAAAAAAAGCAAGCAACAAAAAGACTCCCCAGAACTGCAAAAGTCCAACACAGAGGCAGAGATTTATAACAACAATAAAAAATGTGAGTGAGAAAAAAAAAGAAAAAAAAGATCAAAAGCTTAATTAAATTTCATAGTGCCAATAAAGTCGACAACTACAACAAAGGGGGGAAAAAAGGGAAAAAAAAAGAAAAAAATCCAAAAGAATCTACAGAAGAATCAAAATTTAAGAATAATAAATGTTTTTCTTGAGTCACTACTGTCAGAGTCCTTTCCCTTGCTGGGAGTCACAGCTCACCTCACCTCCCTAGGATGCCCTCTAACCCTGTGCAGATCTCTGAACCTGCTGTGGGGGCAGCTCAGATTCTAATCTGGTCCTACTCCTCTGTATTTGTGCCTCCAATGTCCACAGCTATCAGAACTAGTGTGTGTGTGTGTGTGTGTGGGAGCTCTCAGTGACCTTTTATATATTCCATAGACACAGAGTCTGCCTAGTTGATCCTGTGGATTTAATTTGCAGTTTGTACAGCTGGTGGTTTTGGGTCTTCTTCCTTAGCCACACTGCTTCTGTGTTTCAATTGTGGTTTTATTTCCACCTCTCCATGTGGGTCGTCCACTGGGGTTTGCTCCTGAGGCTGCTCTGGAGGACTTGGATTTGCCCCTGTGAGGGCCAGGTGTGGACGTGGTGCAGCTGCTTGGGTCGCAGGGGTTCTGGCAGCACCAGAAGGAGCATCAGGTACTCAAGGGGATTGGCGGCTAGGGCAGTAGGAATATAGTGCTCTAGAAGGGTATGGCAACCAGTATTGGCCAATATGCTCCAGTATCCTTGCCTGGAGAACTCCCCCTCCCTGACAGAGAAGCCTGGCAGGCCACAGACTACAGGGTCGCAAAGAGTCAGACGCTACCGAAATGACCCTACGCGCATAGGCGCAAGACTCTTTTGCCTGTGGCAGCTCTGCCCCAGTGAGAGTTGAGTGTGAAGGTGGCGCAGCTGCTTGGCTTGCAGGGACTCTGGCAGCGCCAAGTGTGCAGGGACACGGACTGCCTCTGCCTCTCCTCTATCAGAGTCTTTTTTTTTTGAGCCTCGTGTAGCTGGCCATCAGAAGGCCTCTTTGGCCAGTCTTTCTCAGTAGCTCTGCTCGTTCAGGCACTTAGAGGGCTCCCTTGCCTGGGGTCCTTCTCCGTTGTTCAGCACGTCAGGCACATAAGTGCCTCCTCACCACCTCCTCCCTTCGCCCCTCAGCTGGGGTCTTACTCTGTAGATCCGCGTGTCAGGCACTTAAAGGGGCACCCTGGGTGGGGTCCTGCTCTGTTGTTCGGTGCCTTAGGCTTTTGATGGGCCAGCTTCTCTATTGTTCAGCTGTCGATAGTGGTGTGTGGATGGAGAGAGAGGCTATGCTTCACCCTCTAAGGGTGACTTAGCAGTACTGGCTTGCTTCCGTGGCTGCCCGGCTTTCCTCCACAGGTATTTCTCACCACAATCTCTTCCCTCACATCCCCTCTGTCAGTCTCCCCACACTCAACAGCAGCCCTCACCTGGGGATTGTTCCACAATTCCTAAACTCCAGCTCCTGGCCACTGCGCCATTTGGGGTATGTATGGCTGCAGCAAGGACTGTCTGATTCTCATTCCATTTAGGCTGCCACAGATCAACTGTTTAGGTCTGTGGCACAGATCTGTCTACTCACAGATCTGAGTAGACAAGTGCCACGATGTGGAGATCAGACCCCTCCTTCAGTTCCCCCACCCACTGAGGGAGGTCCAGTCCTACTAACATTCCTGTTTTCCCCCTAGTTCCTTCATCCTACTGAGTTTTGTGGTGCATCCATATATTCTTTTTTGCTGGTCAGGTATTCCTGTCCACTCTCAGCTGGTGTTCTGCATGTACTTCTGTGTCTGAAGGTGTATTCCTGATGTATTCATGGAGAGAGATGTACTCCACGTCCACCTACTCCTCTGCCAACTTGTTCTCCAACACCACACATACTTTTGTATTTTAGGGAAATGCAATTAACATAATGCTAGATAAAAATGTTTTGAAAGCTTTACCTTACTCAGCAGATTCAAAGTCATGAGCTATCTATCTAACTATGGCTTTGAATGTCTCGATGCATAATGTCACAGTATTTAAAGTATGTCACTTTATTTTACCCATCTCTTGTTAAGAGGGAAAGTTGAGTGCCTCAAGAATTTGTAAGAATAAAGTATCTAATGTTGAGTTCAGTCAGTTTAGTCGCTCAGTCATGTCCAGCTCTTTGTAACCCCATGGATTGCAGCACACCAGTCTTCTCTGTCCATCACCAATTCCCAAAGCTTGCTCAAACTCACGTCCATTGAGTCAGTGATGCCATCCAACCATCTCATTTTGTCATCCCCTTATCTTCCTAATCTAATGTTCAGTGACTTTGAAATAAGTTTGTTTCCCCTAAAACATTCTTAGCCATAGACACACTGTCAGCTTTATATATGTATATTTTTTTAAATCTATATTTTAATGTATATTAAAGTTTTAAAAATACATTAAGGTTTGTATTCTTCCTTAAGTAGAATCCTTGAAAGGGCACTTGATGGGTTATAGTTTTGTTTTGAAAAATCTGGCCATGTTAAATAGAATAGAAGAACAAATCAAAAATGAAAATTTAAGGTAAAAATTATGTGATTATCTAGCTACAACAACTGTAAAGAGAGAAAATACATACATTTCTCTTTCACTTTTTGATGTAGTAGAGGCAAAGTTCTTCACGATAAAATGAACCTAAAATCATACTAGATGGTAATCAACTCCCCCTCCCCACTTTGGCTCATCCCTAGTCATTGCATGGATGAAGCACACCCTCTTCTCAAACCTCCCATTAGAGGAGAGAGAAACATTTTATGTGTAGGAAGCAAAAAGTAAAGTTTTCTTCCTCTCTTATTTTCTTTTCTCTCCTACTGCCTCATTGTCTCAGGACCCAGGTGCTGTAACCAGCCCGGTGACATGTTCACCAGAACACAACAATCTGTCATCACAATGATCTGAGGAGTGTCCCTTCCCTAAAACAGCCTTCCCAGTGCCTGCCACGCTCCACAGTCCTACCACTGGACATTCATTGAGAGGGGCATATGTAAAACTCTCTATTTCCAAGAATAAGCTAAAATAATTATATTATTATTATTTTTTTTATTGCTAGTACCTTGAGGTCCTAAAATGTAAGACAGAGGGACTTTAAGTTGGCTAAGCAATAGAGCTGAAACACAAAGGGAAAGAAGACCCAGATGATACAAATGAACCTATGTACAAAACAGACATAGAAAACAAATTCATGGTTACCAAAGGGGAAAGCAGGGAGAGGGAGAAAGGAAGAGTTTGGAATTAGCAGATACAGACTACTATATATTGAAAACCACAACAACATTGTCCTGCTGTAGAGCACAAGAAACTATATTCAATATCCTGTAATAGACTATAACAGAAAAAACCCTGAAAAGTGATTCAGATACACACACACACATATATCATTCTTCTGTACATCAGAAACTAATACAACATTGAAAATCAACTATACTTCAGTTAAAAGCCAAAGGCCTAGGTACTGTTTCACTGAGAAGGGCTTCAGAGAGAACATGCAGACAGAAAGAGTCTCAGAAAGACAAAAGCACCTCTTTCCTTCTTTCTTTCCTTTCTTGCTCCTTTCAGCCTGGTCTGAGTAGTGCTTAGTTGCTCAGCTATGTCTGACTCTTTGCAACTGCATGAACTGTAGCCCGACAGGCTCCTCTGTCCATGGAATTTTCCAGGCAAGAATATTGAAGTGGGTAGCCATTCCCTTCTCCAGGGGATCTTCCTGACCAAGGTCAAAGTCAGGTCTCCTGCGTTGCAGGCAGTTTCTTTACCCACTGAGCGACCACTGAATCACTCCAGCACATTCAGGCTTTTCTCAGTCAGTGATTTTATATCTTTGTAATTCTTTTGTCTTATTATCCATCTTTAATGAAAAAGTTCAGAGGATACAAAGAAACTCAATCCTATTATTTTGTTTTATAGCTTGATATTTTAAATTATACTAATAGAAAAGAAGTTGGAGTCCATAATTACTTGGAAAAAAGCATGGGAGAGGAGACGAAGCTTTACCAAGCTTGTGTCAAAATATAATGTGCTTTGAAATTTCTAAAGATGGAAAATTACAGTGCATCTCACATAGCTTTATATCATTGTAACAGCGGATTCTTTTCAGAATATGCTTTCTAAAGACTTCTTTTTAAGCACTTTTGCTTTAATGTCCTTTCAGAGCTCATACTGAACATTATTATATATTTTACAGAATGTAGTATACTTCTCTGTCTCAGAAAAACATAATTGAATATAATGGAAATTGAACACTAAATGAAAATTGTGGGAAAGTCTCATTTTTGTCCTGAAATGTGGAAGCTGTATGGTATATTTGACGCATTTATTGGTGTAGTTAGTGCCCTATATTTCCAATTCTGAGTGTTTTGCATTTATAATCATCACAATGACCAGTAAGGCAGGCACTGTTACTGTCCCACTTTACACAAAAGGAGACAGAAGGGTTGAATTGTTTCAGAACCACAGAGCTAGGGTTTGAACTTTCAAGCAGTACAGAATCATGGTCAGAAGCAGTATTTTATGTCATGTCTTTGGGACAACCTTGTGACTATGGAGAAAGGACTATTTGAGGATGAGTCTTATTTCATAAAGAGCGTCCTCTGAAGTGAACAGAAATGTGTTTTTCTATTTAACTCTATAAGTTCAGTTCAGTTCAGTCGCTCAGTTGTGTCCGACTCTTTGTGACCCCATGAATCACAGCACGCCAGGCCTCCCTGTCCATCACCAACTCCTGGAGTTCACCCAGACTCATAGGGAAAGGCAAAAAACAAAAATAATGGGCTGGAGTCTATCATTATGGTCTCCGATATACATGCTGATTTGTCACACTTCCCTGATGTTTCCTTAGTTCTTACATAAATATATATTAAACAAACAAAAAAGCAAATATATATATATATATATATATATATATATATATATATATATATATAGTGGGATCCAAGCTTGGCTCTTTCAGCCCAGCCCTGTGCTGTGTTTTTTATATGAACCTGGTAGAGGGGCTGGAGAACTTCCTGAGAAAGGACTCCCCACAGGCGGACAAGATACTTAGTTAAAAAAAAAAAAGAAAAAAAGCTTTGGCTTTCAGTGGAGAGGGACAATTCCAAATTCAGCAGGCAATCTGGCTTCATCCATTTATCTTCTGACTCAGGTGCTCATGCAGCCAAGTCCACATTCAACAAGGGAGGTGGGGTTGTTTCGGTAGGAAGTTTGTGAGACCAGAGCATGAGAATGCTTCTTTGGTTCTTCTTGATTTCTGGGAATGAGGTTCTCTCTCTGCTGGGTGCAGAAACCCATGTGACAGGATGATGAGTCTGGCGCGTGCTACTGTGGGTACCTGCAGACGATCACATTGGTGGTGCTGCCCTGGGATGACGGTGGGCTGCCCAATCAGAGCTTCAGCAAGGACAACCTCTTGCTTCAAATTATGTTTCACTTTACTAAAATAGACAGGCTCTTGGCTCCGGGACATTGGATTAGTATGGTGGTTAGAAGTGGTGGCTTTGGAATGAAAAGATGTACATTGGAATCCTGGATTTGCCACTTTCCTTATATGTGACCACTGATAAATCACTTAACCTCCACTTAATAAATCACCCCAAGCCTTAGTATTCTTATCCACAAAATGGGAATAGTGACAGTTTCTACTTCACATAATGGTTGACTTACATCAGGTACTGGCCAAGAGGCAGAATTGAGGATGGTATGTGGATAATGGCATAACTATTTAAATGAAAATATTTATTTAACTATTTAAAATGAAAATATTTAAACATTTAAAATTCATTCTTATATATATGGCTTGTGGGCCATACATGCAATGGACCAGATTTGGCTGCTGGACTGTACTTTGTTGACCACTTTATTAAATGAATGAATTACCTTAATGCCTGACACAACTGAGGACTAGTTCACATGACTACCATTATTACTTAAGGCTCTTTTACCTAAGTAGAGGGAATCTTACAGGATAATTCAAAGGCTGGTTAAATTATGAATGTTTTAATGACAGAGAATTTTTATTTTCTTAGCAATAGAACCCTATTCCCTCAAATCTAGGCTGGGATTTTTCTTTTTTTTTCAATGATAGTTTTGATACAAGTTCTTAGAAACTCCCAAGACGCAGTCTTAAGAAACAATAGATAACATAACTTTTAAGGTGGAAAAGAACAGCTAACTTCTGATTTCCTTTCCTTTTCTTTTTTGGTAACTTGTTGGGGTTCCCAAACCAAGAGTGAAAGCCGAGTTGTTTAGTACAATAAGAAATAATATTGTGTGTATGTTTTGATATTTGGCAAAACTAATACAGTTATGTAAAGTTTAAAAATAAAATAAAATTAATAAAAAAAAATTAAAAAAAAATATTGTGTGTATGTGTCTTGGCAGATGGAAGTAGAATTGAGGAGATGGAGAGAAACTTGGATTGGAAAGGGGTCTTGAGGAAAGAATACATGTGGATTAAATGAAATTTAAAAAATTTTACACTGAAAAAATTTCCCTGTTTTCCCCAAAAGTCACACTATTTGCTCATGTTTTGTTAAGCTGGATCTCTTTTAGGGTGAGAAAACAGAGAATGTGAGAAGGGTCTCATTATGGACACAGAGCAAAGCCACAGTCAAGAGTGGAGGTTGGTCACCTGTCTGATCTTCATGCAGTTTAGTTCATTTATGAAAACACAGATTAGGAGTCAGATAGAACTGGTTCTAACTAAAATTCCAGATTTTTTTTTTTTTTCAGTTGGCAGTACAAGTTGGGAAAGTTTCTTGACTTTTCTCAGTGTTAATAGGTTTATTTGAAAACTTACTTGTTTGCTTTAGGAACAAATGAAATAATGTCTATAAAGTATTTAGAACAGAATCTTCTAAGGATGTCCTTGAAGGGCTACATCTTTGTGTACACTGGAGACACTGCTGGTGGGGTTGCAGGTACTCAGGGCAAGCACCTCTGCTGCGGCAAAGGCTATGGACTCTGTTGGAGGAAGTCAAGGCAAGAAGAGTACAATGGCATAAAAGTCTTAGTGATGAATGCTTCTGCAACTCTTCTGTTAAAGTCAACCCCAAAGCACATGAGGACCTGTAGTCCTGGGCACTTGTGGAGCAGTTCCAAACAATCTTATAGGTGGGGTATTAGATAAGAAGAGGCTCCATGTCTAGACTTGGCTTATCACCCAGAAGTACCAGTGATGACCAATAGCACTTTTCTATTGAATCTTGAGGATTAGACAGTTTTCTGGGATTGGGGCATCCTATATATTGAAGAGAATTTAGCTGCATCCCTGGCTTCTAATGCTAGTAGCACTTCCTCCAAGTGGGAAAACTGAATGTCTTATTAGCTAGGTAGCCTAATGTTCCCTGGGGAACAAAATCATCCCTGGTTAGGAACACCAATCTATGTAGACAGTCTTAATCTCCTCTAAGGATTTTCGGAAATAACTATACTGGGTGGACTTTATGGAAAACTAAAGGCCCTTCAGGAGCAGGTAGGGGACAAGCTGGTAAAATACAAGTTACACTTACAGGATGCAAAAGCTGAAGGACATGCACACAGGAGTAAGATGTTTAGGGCTTTTGCAGCATGTGTGATTTCTTTTCTCAGTCTTAGCATAGAATTGAATATTCTGAAGTATTTATAAACTGCTAAGTGTTAGCTTCTGAATGCCCAGTCTAGAGGCCTTCTAGTACCACCTTTGGCCCTTAAGGCATTTACACGTGCTGCTCCTTTTCTTAAAAACCTCCTCCCTGAGGACCAGTCCCACCCCCCGACCCAGCCTCCTTGTTTTGCTCTACCATAATACCTCGCTGATGGTTCATTTTACGTGTCAACTTGACTGGGTCACGAGATGCCCAGATATTTGGCCAAGTACTATTCTGCATGTGTCTGGGACGGTGTTTTTAGATGAGATTAACATTTGAGTTGTGAGTAAAGCAGATTGTTTTCCCTAATGTGGGTAGGCCTCATCCAATCAGTTGAAGTCTGAACCCACAAAATGGCTCTGTTTCAAGGAAGAGGCCACTCCTCTTGCCTGATTTGTTGAGATGAGACACTAGTCCTTTCCTACTTCTAGACTCAAACTGAAATATCCATTCCTTTTGGGTCTAGAGCCTGCTAGCTTCCTAACTGGAATGTAGATTGGCTCTCCTGGTTCTTAGGCCCCTTAGACATGGACTGGAACTACATTATTGGTTCTTGGGTCTCCAACCACCAACTTCAGATTTTGTGACTTGTCTACCTCTAAAATCATATGAGTTAGTTCCTTATAGTAAATATCTATATACACTAAGATATGTGTTTGTATGGTTATCTATGACTGCAAAAAAAAATTATCTCCTGCATGGTATAACACTGATTATTTTCAATTAATGTCTTGATTTGAATTTTATCAACTTCAACTGGTATATCTGACCTGGGAGCATTGTCCAGCAAGAAATTTCCAGCACAAAACTTCAAAAGCCACTTTTGACACTTTAATCAGTCACAGCTCCTTCTCCATACACTGCACAAATCTTTTTTGTGTGTTACAGCTGTGGTTTTATCTTTGTTGAAATAATAAAATGTAATATGCCAAAAATATTGCTTTTTTATTCCATCTTCAATATTAAAATGGCTACACAAAAATGAACCAATTTTGACAAGTTTTTTAATGCATGCTGATATGGGAAATAGATGGGGAAACAGTGGAAACAGGGTCAGACTTTATTTTTCTGGGCTCCAAAATCACTGCAGATGGTGACTGCAGCCATGACATTAAAAGACGCTTACTCCTTGGAAGGAAAGTTATGACCAACCTAGATAGCATATTCAAAAGCAGAGACATTACTTTGCCAACAAAGGTTTGTCTAGTCAAGGCTATGGTTTTTCCTGTGGTCATGTATGGATGTGAGAGTTGGACTGTGAAGAAGGCTGAGCGCCGAAGAATTGATGCTTTTGAACTGTGGTGTTGGAGAAGACTCTTGGGAGTCCCTTGGACTGCAAGGAGATCCAACCAGTCCATTCTGAAGGAGATCAGCCCTGGGATTTCTTTGGAAGGAATGATGCTAAAGCTGAAACTCCAGCACTTTGGCCACCTCATGGGAGGAGTTGACTCATTGGAAAAGACTCTGACGCTGGGAGGGATTGGGGTCAAGAGGAGAAGGGGGTGACAGAGGATGAGATGGCTGGATGACATCACTGACTCAATGGACGTGAGTCTGGGTGAACTCCGGGAGTTGGTGATGGACAGGGAGGCCTGGCGTGCTGCGATTCATGGGGTTGCAAAGAGTTGGACATGACTGAGCAACTGATCTGATCTGATCTGATGATAGCTATCCTAATACAATCTAACAAAATTATTTTGGGTGAAGTTAAAGACAACTAAATGCTACTACTGTCATCTTAGGGAAGAATCAAATGAAATTTTTTGCCCACTTAATATAATGTTCTTTTTCTATAGAATCCTATTATACAACCCCTGCTCTTTCCTTCACCAACTTCTCTGCATATTTCTTATCTCAGCCTAAATTTTATCTCTGAATATTCTTCCCTGAATCTTTAGATGGACTGCGTGTGTGCATGCTAAGTCACTTCAGTCATGTTCTACTCTTGATGAACCTGTGGACTCTACCCTGCCAGGCTCCTCTGTCCATGGGATTCTCCAGGCAAGAATGCTGGAGTGGGTTGCCATGACCTCCTCTAGGGGATCTTCCCGACCCAGGGATTGAACCTAAGTCTCCTGCAGCTCCTGCATTGGCAGGCTGGTTCTTTACCCCTAGGGCCACCTGGGAAGCCCTTAGAGGGACTAGATACCACGTATTTGGACTCTAGCCAGCTTAGTGGTCTATTGCCTTCACTACAGTGAAGTTTCCTCAAGGAAGAAACAGTATCTTGCTCCCTCATGTCATCCTATGACCTAGCATGGTGTCTGGCATAGAGCTGACATTCCTAAGATATTTGTTGAATAAATGTTTAATTTATTGTTAGGAAATAAGCATGGCTTGAACAATCATATTTGTATTTTGTTTAAAAATCTCTGTATAATTCAGCTACTACTTAGGAACAAGTACCATTTTATTAATCAAGCACCATAGAAGTCCTTGAATTTCATGAAACTTAAAAAAAAAAAAAGATTTAGAACCTGGTGAGTGGGGCAGGATCTAGTAATGAAGCTAAAACCTACTCTAAAATGTGAAAGTTGAAGAGGCTTCACTTCTCTCTGGGTAGAATAGTGTTCTCTTCTGTATTTTTTAAAGATTGTACTTGGAAACAATTTCCCCCATTTTATGCCCCATTATTTATTGTCCTTATCCGTGGATTTTTTTTTTTAGAGGTCTATTTGTGCCTGGTTTGCCCTGAGGGAAAGGATGATACAGAACTCTCATCTGTCTCTGTTACTATGTATTATTACTGAGGAAACATCAAGACAAATGCCATGTAAATAAATAAAATGCTCCAGAAGCTTTAGCTCTCACTGTTAGGCAGTGGGGAGAAAGAGCAAATGTTTAAGTTTTAAGAGATAGACTTAATAAATAGCTGCCATTTTCCATAGTATGGGAGAAAAAGCATATTCTCCTCTAGCATGTGTAATTTGGCATCAAAGATTAATAAAATACTATTGAGTCTGGCTCTGCTCTCTGTTTATGATAATGGTTATTTGGTTTTATCACAGTCTGGCAGTCTTAATTCTATTGAACTGAGTGTACATAGTTAGCTATCCCGTAACAAAATCAATCTATTGAAAGGATTATTATCTTTTATTAGGAGAGGCCAAGCAAAGCTGATTCATTTTCCATTACTCTGGGGACTCATTTTTGGTTAATCTCTTTCTGATTTCCCCAATCATGTGGAGTATCAGTAAAATCCAGTCAGATTTACCTTCCTGTAAACTCCACATGAGGAAACAGTTACTCTCAGACAGGCTGAAACTCCTCCCAGGTACTCTCCTTGGGGGAGGGTACTGGGAGCTTCGGTCTGTTTATATCTTCTGTGCCTCTGAGGGCTGACATGTGAGCTGTCAGCGCAAAGAACATAGTGCAATTATTTGGAGAAAATTACAGAGTGTACTCCCCCCACTCCCGGAAGGGTTGAGAATTGAGTGTTCTGGTGAAATGAGCATCCTTGGCAATACAGACCACCACACAGTCTTTAATGTTATCCATAGACTGTGGTAGTACTTGCTATCTATGGATTACAAATTTTCATACAATTAACATCTGAGAGCTCTGAGGACACTGTTCCCATCACATTCTGCGTGGCATTCACTCACCAAAGATGGCCTCTAATGAACTATGCTTCCAAATATGTATGACCTCATACCGTCCCCTTCATATTGAGGCTAGGCTGATAGACTTGCTTTTTCAATAGAATGCAGTGGAAGTGAAGAAGTGTTTGCACTTCTGAAAGTCTGAGTGATCGTGTAACAGGTCATATTTCTCTGAAGGAGAGACCACATGAAGATACTATTTAGATAGCATATATGAAGAGGAGACACACTGAGTCTGTGTGGAAATAGAGAAATAGAGATAGAGATAAAAATTATAGAGAGGGAGAGGGAAAGAAAAACATGCAGCTTCCCCAGCATCTCAGCTAAGCCCAGCTGTCTCTGCCAGGCACATTGCTGCTAAGTCGCTTCAGTCACTTCCGACTCTGTGCGACCCCATAGACGGCAGCCCACCAGGCTCCCCCGTCCCTGGGATTCTCCAGGCAAGAACACTGGAGTGGGTTGCCATTGCCTTCTCCGTTGCCAGGCACATTAGTTGAAGCCATTCTGGACATTCCATCTTTGACATGGAATATGGAGCCACCGTCTGACCGAAGTTGCTTAAGGAACTACAAGCAAGACCAGAAGAAGAACCATACAGCTGAGTCCCAGTCAACCCATAGAATCAAGAGAAACAGTAGTGATTGTTGTTTTAGGGCACTAGATTTTGAGATAATTTATTATGCAGTCATAGATAACCACAGTAGGAACCCTAAAACTCTAAAATAATTTAGTTCAGTCATTTTATACTACAAGTAAGGAAACTGAGGACCAGAAAAGTTATCTCATTTGAGCAACGTTACCAACTAATTTAGAAAAAAATGTTGGGATTAGAGCTCACGTCTCGTATTCCAATTAAGATGTATATTCATCTTACTATGCTAAGTTACTTTCAATACATAAACACTTAAAACATCTCTGTGACCCCAACATTTCACTTTTGAGAATGTATCATTAGGAAATTTTAAAAAATTGTGTCTAAAGATATTTATCACATATTACTTATAATAACAAACAGTTATTTTGTTACAGGAAACATACTGTAAGTCAAAATATAGAGGCAGAATTAAGAAATTTGTTGTCTTTACACTTGAACAAATAACATGTAGCAATTAAAAATGTTTTTGAATAGAATGAAAAACATGATATAATGTTAAGTGAAAAAAGGGGAGCACACTGAAGTCTGGACACAAAATACTTTATGTAAGATCCCTAAAATTAGTTCTTCTTCTTTTTTTTTTTTTTTAAAAGAATAGCTAGAAAAAGCAGATTGAAAAAAATTAACTATAATTATCAAGAAGTAGTAAGACTAACCTGGAAAAGGGAATGGCAACCCACTCCAGTATGCTTGCCTGGAGAATTTCAAGGACAGAGGAACCTGGTGGGCTACAGTCCATGGAGTCACAAAGAGTTGGACACAACTGAGTGAATAACACACACACACACACACACAGTAAGACTAAAGTATATACATTTTCAGCCACGTTTCTTGTATTATTTCCATATTTTCATAATGGAGCCACATATTGGAAAAAAAACTCTACTGAGTTTAATTTAATGTCTTTTATTTAAAAGGCACTTTGGAGTTTTCTATGCCCTTTGTATAATACTTGTCATTATACAGTCCTTTCCTGACAGAAGAGAAGAAATACAGAGTATGACATTACTTCTCTTATGTGTTATTTTCTTAACATGATCCTTATGTCAGCTTAATTTAATTTGTGTTCTTCTTGTAAAAGAATGGAACAAAATAAAATTCCATTCTAGTTATTTATATTCTTTGCTTTCCCCCCAATTCTACATAATTAAATTGTAAATAGTATTTAAAATACAAATTTATCTTTCTCTATTTTGACAAGTCACTCAGTGTCTGACTCTTTGAGACCCTATGGACTGTAGCCTACCAGGCTCCTCTGTCCATGGGATTTTCCAGGCAAGAGTACTGGAATGGGTTGCCAGTTCCTTCTCCAGGGTATCTTCCTGACCCAGGGATCGAACCCGGGTCTCCCACATTGTAGGCAACACACTTTACCGTCTGAACCATGAGGGAATCCCCTTTCACTATACAAGAAAATTAAAATATTCAGTGATTAACTTGATATTCCTCTTCCTATTTTCCATTTCCAGTTTTTAAATTTAGAACAGATTAGTTCAAAAAAGAAAACTGCCTGTCTCCTTAGAGAAGAAGTTATTGTTGTTGAAAGTGGGAACTAGCCTCTTATTCATTAACTGGTGGCTTATTAATTTACAGCTGAGTCTTTCACTCAGATACCAGTGCAACAAACCTATTTCTCAAATAATTTATTTTTATTGCTAAGATTTTATAGTTGGTATGATATGCATGTGTGTGTGTGAATTTCTTCAGTCATGTCCTACTCTTGATGATCCTATGGACTGTAACCCACCTGGGTCCTCTGTCCATAGGATTCTCCAGGCAAGAATACTAGAGTGGGTTGCCACACCTTCTCCAGGGGATCTTCCCAACTCAGGGATCGAACATGCATCTTCTTCATCCCAGGTGGATTCTTTACCCACTGAGTTTCCTGGGAAGCCCTGGTATGATATATTGAAGAGTAAAATATCAAAAGTAAAGCTATTTTTATTCGTTAGCAATAATTTTAACTTGAAATCTGATTAAAACTTAAAAATCTAATTTTGATGTTTTAAATCAATTTTCAAATATAGAGTCTCCATTCCCCATTTTTGTTGTTCTTGCCTATACTTACAACTTGTTCAGTGCCTGGCTGTAACCCAGAATGGGTTTAAATACAGTTCAAATATCTGAAAAGGCTGATTATTTGAATCATAATACTAAGGTGTAATAAGTAAAACAGGGAAGAAATACCACTGAGGCAGGAAAGGCATGGCTGGGCCCAAGGATAGCCTCATGCTGCATAGGCAGTAGGCAGAAGGCAAAGCCACCTCCTTGTTTTGCACCTAATGAGGCCATGTGCAGGCAGGATTGGCATCTAAGACAGAGACTTTGTAGCATCTGAGCAAGAAACTCTAACCATGTTAACCAAGGAGCATGTGCTTTGAGTTAGGAGATAGATATGTCTTGTGCTCTGCTCAGTAGTGTCTGATTCTTTGCAACCCCATTGACTGTAGCCCACCAGGGTCCTCTGTCCATGGGATTTTCCAGCAAGAATACTGGAGTAGGTTGCCATTTCCTCCTCCAGGGGATCTTCCTGCCCCAGGGATCAAACCCATGTCTCCTGCATCTCCTGCTTTGCAGGTGAATTCTTTACCACCGAGCCACCAGGGAAGCCCAGGAGATTGATATGCATTGGCTTGACCTGCTGCAACCAGTTTCCTACTGACCATTTGAGATCAACTACCATTGGGAGGATGGGCTCTGACTGGGTGAAAGACAAAGCAACCCACCTCAACCCCCTCGTTTTTGTGGTCAAGGAGATTTCCCAGCCCAACACATGTGCAGAGGGAAGGTCTCAAGTTGTCCACTAGTAACCTTGTCCACATTGTAATATAATTATCTCAGTAGCATTGGAGTTTTGAACCCCCACCCAAGAGGGTTTCACTTAGGTATTCAATAGGTCAACACAGGGATACAAAGTATGCCAGCCTATGTCATTAAAGTGTTCAAGAATAGAAAAAAAAATCTCTTTATCACAGAACCTATGAACAGATTTTGAGTTTGAAACAGGCATAAACACTTTAATCTTCTTCATTAGTTGTTAATCTTATTCCTAAATCTAATCTAATGTTTCAAGGGAAGTCTGTTTCCATTAGTAATTTATAACATACATGATTTCATCTTTAGATGACTTCCAGCTTGGGGAGCAGCCTGGAAAGTATGTGCTGAGGAAATAAAATATACTTTGTTTCAAATGATTTATACCTTCTATTTATTCCTTGTAGCCTACCTTGAGTTGCATATAAGAAGATATCTGCTAGAAGTTGTAGATTGGACATGATATTCAGACAATTTCTGGTGCCTGTCCAGTTCTTATTTCTTGCAGGAAAACTGTCATGCACACGGGTGCATCTCTAAAGCTGCATTTAAAAACCGTGTAACTTGATCGCTCACTATGGATGACTGGATCATAGGGAAACAAGTGCTCAGCTGGGCCAATTATATTCTTTCCTCCTGATTTTGGAGTTGGAACACAGCACTGTGGGCCAACTGTGCATGCTAGATATTGAAGGACATGCAAATGTAGTGTTCTGGGGCTGAGGCAGCCTTTGGGCAATGACTTTGGGACAACACACTCTGAAAGAGAAGCACAGAGACCTGGTCTTTGGCACCAAGCAGGATAAGTAGAGAGAACAGGAAAAAGATAGCTGTATTTTCAATTCTGGAGAGCAGCCTTTGTTCCTAAAAGCTTCCCAGTTCAAACTCTAGTTCTTGGGCCACCCTGGCTGTGTTCCTGCTTCTGGTCTGTCTCAGAAGTCCACCGAGTTTTTATAGTACTTTCTACTTATTGTGTGAATTTCTGTTTCATGTCACCAAAAAAGCTTTGCCTAAGTCATAGACTTTTTCTAATTTGTAGTAATGTGTAAATGTCAATTTTGCAAGTGGTATTCTGTAGGAGACACTAAGCTCTTTGACTGTATGCTTTTAAGGACAGGACCCTTATCTTTGAATTATTCACAGATGATAGCACAGTATGTAATATAGAGGAAGCACTCCCCCTCAGTTCAATTCAGTTTAGTCGCTCAGTTGTGTCCGACTCTTTTCGACCCCATGAATCACAGCACGCCAGGCCTCCCTGTCCATCACCAACTCCCAGAGTTCACTCAGATTCACATCCATCGAGTCGGTGATGTCATCCAGCCATCTCATCCTCTGTCGTCCCTTTCTCCTCCTGCCCCCAATCCCTCCCAGCATCAGAGTCTTTTCCAATGAGTCAACTCTTCGCATGAGGTGGCCAAAGTACTGGAGTTTCAGCTTTAGCATCATTCCTTCCAAAGAACACCCAGGACTGATCTCCTTTAGAATGGACTGGTTGGATCTCCTTGCAGTCCAAGGGACTCTCAAGAGTCTTCTCCAACACCACAGTTCAAAAGCATCAATTCTTCAGCGCTCAGCTTTCTTCACAGTCCAACTCTCACATCTATACATGACCACTGGAAAAACCATAGCCTTGACTAGACGAACCTTTGTTGGCAAAGTAATGTCTCTGCTTTTGAATATGCTATCTAGGTTGGTCATAACTTTCCTTCCAAGGAGTAAGCGTCTTTTAATGTCATGGCTGCAGTCACCATCTGCAGTGATTTTGGAGCCTCAAAAAATAAAGTCTAGTTGAGCTTAATTAAGTGAACAGAGGGAATCAAATGAAAATTTGGTATAGCTGCACCAACCATTTTGTGATTTACCCAATTATTTTTGATATCTATGGATTGTTTTTGTATTTTTGTACTTGTTTCTTTACATTTTTGTACAATTGACTTGTGCCAGCCTAGCTTTAAAGTGTTGATGTCATTAAATCACACACAAGGGGAAGCTTGTGTTCTCATTCAACTTTCAGTCCAGACGTGTATAAAGGTCCTGAAAAACAAAGAACCCTCTGAGTTACTGTAATGTTCATGGCTTTTTGCTACCTTGCAAGTTTTCATAGATACCTCAGATGGAGTTTGTTGTAGATCAGATGAATGGATGAGATTTTCTCTAGAATGAGAGGTCATTATCTTCCTTAGAGGATTTGGTCAGTAATAACCAGAATTAAAGATTCTGCAACAACATGCCCCCTCCTCCCCTTTTCTTTTTGGTTGAATAAATCATAGTCATGACTATCCATCCATTTTCACTTTGATCCTGATCTTCATTGAATCATACTGTGCTACCTTCCACAAATACTGATTTTTCTGCACCTAGCGGAGGAAATAGTAGCTGTAGGGAATGGGAGGGAAGGTAGACAAGGTTGGGGAGGAGAGGATAGTACTGAATTCTACTTCTTGAAATATAAAGAATCATTAGAGAAGAGCAATAGAGATTAATGAAGGGACATTTTGCAATTAAGAAATCATTTTTTTTTCACTTTTCCTCTGCTCTCCAATAGTTACTGCAATCATCTATCTTTATACATTGATATGTTTGCTAAGTGGTCAGGGAAAGCTACGTTAACACTGATACATCTGTGTTAGACAAGATGAACATTGTCTGCTAACTTGCGTTTAATGAATTCTGAGTCATTTTGTTCATGAAAACCACAAAATCAAAGACAAAATTCTAGAACTTAAAGAGTTTTAGTAATTACATAATAATTATTAATTTTGTCATGAATATTAATACTTGTTTTAATTCCATCTTATGCAAACATTTCATTTTATACAGGAGAAATACAAAGCTTCATGATGAAATAACATTAAAGTTAATTGAAAGTTAGTGACTAAACTCAGATCTTCTGATGCAATGCCTTCCCCTGTACATGAAAATAACATTTGCTCAGACTTTTTCATGAATACTGGTGATGACTAGTATGAATATTTCTATGTTTACCTGAGTGTATAACATTAAATATCCTTTAGTCTTGGAATTTGTTCTTTAGGGATGAATTCATTGCTCTGAAAACATAAATTAATTCTGCTAGTTGGAGTATTCATATATGTTGGGCACTTACTCTGGTTTCTAGAAGAAGAAATTTGGTTGAAAAAAAATTTTGTGCGAAGGCTTTGTGTTACCCTGTGGGCTGAAGCCCATCAAGCTCCTCTGCCCATAGGATTCTCCAGGCAAGAATTCTAGAGCAGGATCTTCTTGACCCAGGGATTGAACTTGCATCTCTTAATGTCTCCTGGATTAGCAGGCAGGTTTTTACCACTAGTGCCAACTGAGAAGCCCAGAGAATTTTTGCATGTAATCTTCCTTTCCTGCAGGCTTCCCTGATGGCTCAGAGGCTAAAGCATCTGCCCACAACGTGAGAGACCCGGGTTTGATCCCTGGGTCGGGAAGATCCCCTGGAGAAGGAAATGGCAACCCACTCCAGTATTCTTGCCTGGAGAATCCCATGGAGAGAGGAGCTTGGTAGGCTACAGTCCACGGGGCCCCAAAGAGCTGGACACGATTGAGTAACTTCACTTTCACTTTCCTTTCCTGCCTTCTGTAATTATGAATAAAGTTATTTTTGGGTAAAGAAAAATATGTGAAAATAAATATTTAGAAAAAAATTTAACCCAATTTAAACTTATTGTAAGGATGTTTATTTCAAAAATATGAATTTGACATTCATTCCAGGCAAAATATTGAATAGATATTTAAAAGACTATGAATATTTATGGAATAACTACTAGGATATCTCATGAATTCCTTAAGGTATTTGGAAGAAGTCCTATTCAACTAAACTCATGTTCCTCTTTGATGTGCTTACCTTATTGAATAGTCAAGGATATGTAACCAATAGATGACAAATGTTTAGAAGCATTGGCAAAGCATTGATAAGTTTGATTATGTGATTTTAGTGGAAGAGATTGGAAAGTATAGACTGGATTTAAAACAGTTAAAGAGATTTGGAAAGAGTTGAACAAAATCACTCAATATTGTTCAACTAGTAAAAATCTTATAGCTATCATTTATTGAGTACTTAGTATGTGCCAGGCATTGTACTAAATATACGTGTTATCTCATTTAATATTTAATGTAGTCTATGAGAGATATATGGGCTTTCCTGGTGGCTCAAATGGTAAAGAATTCATCAGTCCCTGGGTTGGGAAGATACCCTGGAGAAGAGAATGGCTACCCACTCCATGGAGAATTCCTGGAGAATTCCATGGACAGAGTAGCCTGGTGGGCTACAGTGCATGGGATCTCAGAGTCAGACATAACTGTGTAGTTAACACTTTCACTTTTTCACTTTTCAGGAGAGCTATATTCTGATTTTACAGGCAAGGAAACTGCAGGTTAGAGAGTAAGTAAATGTTTCCAAAGCTACTCAACAAGCAAAAAGAGATGCCAATGTATGAATATCAGCTGTTTGTCTCCAAGACCTTACTCCCTACTACTAGATTAACATAATATTAGTGAAAGAGCCTAGTTCAGTTCAGTTAAATAATCCTTCTTGAATGAACTATGGAGGGCATACCCCAATGATGTAATTATAATGTCATATCATTTTTAGTGTATTGATATAAAACTATAAATCATATATTTGTATTTTTGGTATCTTTGCTTAATTTATTTCACTAATAACATTTGATTGGGCACTTATGTTTTAAATAATAATGTCTAGAATGATATTGAAAATTGGTACTATGAGGTTGAAATGAACAAGATACAATTTAACAAACATAAATGTAAGAACTGGCTCTTGGGTTCAAGAAAGCAAAGTAAGAATACCCGAGAGAATGTATGTGGCTTGCTGCTGCTGCTAAGTCGCTTCAGTCGTGTCCGACTCTGTGCGACACCATAGACGGTAGCCCACCAGGCTTCCCCGTCCCTGGGATTCTCCAGGCAAGAACACTGGAGTGGGTTGCCGTATGTGGCTTAGCATACCTGAAATTGTGATTTATAATAAAAATATATATTTGCCTTTTGTCCCTGGCACAGAGCTCCTAAAACCCTTGGAATTTCTGAAGCAGTGAAAGTAATCAACATGTCTTTTGTTATGTTAACAAGGTAACTTTTGGCAGTTTCTAGGTAACCTTCAACTAGGGAGATGGTTGCCAGGGGAATCAAGGAAGTGATTAGAGGGTTGAAACTCTCAGTTCTATTCCCTTGAATTCCAGGGAGGGGAGAGAGGTTGGAGATTGTATCAGTTGCCAGGGACCAGAGATTTAATCAATCATGGCTACGTAATTGGGCTTCCCTGGTGGTTCAGAGGGTAAAGAATCTGCCTGCAGGAGACACAGGTTCAATGCCTGAGTGCAGAAGATCCTCTGGAGAAGGGAATGGCTACCCACTCCTCTGTAATAATACCCTCATAAAACCGCAAAAGGACAAGTCCATAAAGCTTCCAATGGGTGAATATGAAGAGATTCTGGGAGAGTTTCCTGCTGGGAGAGGGCATGGAAACACAGCGCCCCTTCTTACATACATCGCTCTCTGTGCATTTTTCCATCTGGCTATTCTTCTCTGATGTCCTTTTATAATAAGCTGTTTATCTAGCATTTTTTCTGAGTTCTGTGAATCACTTAAGCAATTACTCAACCTGAAGAGGGGGGTTATGGGAACCTCTGATTTACAGCCAATCAGAAGCATAGGTGATAAACTGGCCTTCTTTTGGTGCCTGAAGTGGGGACAGTCTTGTGGGACTGAATCGGTACTTTGTGGGATCTGAGGCTATTGCCAGGTAGATAGTGTCAGAATTAATTACTTGATCAGAGCTAAGGGCTTATGGTGTGGGGGAAAACACACATACACACACACACACACACTGGAGCATGTGTGAAAAAACTTTGGGAATTTGGTTTATAGTCAGCTTCAAGAGAGGCAACCCTTTGATGTGGGAGCTCAGAGAACTTCTGTGATCATAAGAGTATTATTAGAACAATGAAGGGGATTAGTGACAGGGTGTTTTCCACTGACTGCGTTGAACGCCTTTGAAATTTTAAATTCTAGGTGCTATAGAGCCTATGGTTATGTAAGTCCGTGTGTGCGTGAGTGTGTGCTAAGTCACTCAGTCGTGTCCAACTCTTTATGTCCCTATGGACTGTAGCCCGCCTGGCCCCTCTGTCCACAGGATTCTCCAGACAAGAATACTGTAGTGGATTGCCATGCCCTCCTCCAGGGGATCTTCCCGACCCAGGGATTGAACCTGCATCTCCTGCATTGGCAGGTGGGTTCTTTACCACCAGCACCACCTGGGAAGCCCATGTATGTCCACATGAATTGCTAAAAGGGTTGAAATCTTGTCAAAGAGAAAATGAATGTTTTTGTGGGAGAGAATAGAATTATAGCTATCTTTAAATATTCAGAGATTTTCCAAGTGTAATGTGGCCAGAGACTGGTATACAAAGGAAAGGGTGGGCCTGTGGATGATAATTAAATCAGTGCATTTTGTTTTAACAGGAGGAAGACATTTTTGGTAATGCCATTTCAGGATGGCATGGGCTGCTTCCATTAGGAGGTAGCTATTTAGCCCTACATTCAAGCACACACAGAACAGCAAATATCAGAAAACTGATCAACAAATACAAATTACCTCCTCCCTGAGAAAACTCTAAATTATGTGGTAAATCTATAATTTCAGATCCAAAGGGTTGAAGATGCCAAATAATGTTTTAGATAGTCTCAAAGGCAGCCAGGACAGACCTATTTCTATTGGTATATCTATGCTGTTCAATCTACTTAATTTTCTGGTGCAAAATATTTAAAAATAGATCATTAGAAATATTTGTCCAGAATAACTGTGGCTTGTGCTAATAGAGAGTTCCTGGACTTTATAGTGGTTTCTCTGGTGGCTCAAATGGTAAAGAATCTGCCTGCAGTATAGGACACCCAAATTCAATTCCTGGGTTTGGAAGATCCCCTGGAGGAGGAAATGGCAACCCACTCCAGTATTCTTGCCTGGAGAATTCCATGGACAGAGGAGTCTGGCAGGCTACAGTTCATGCTGTTGCAAAGAGTTGGACATGAAAGAATTTTTAGAAATAGAAAAAACAAACTAGTCAATCTGGTAAAACATACTGAAAAATATGTGTGCCATATATCATATATAACTTATATGATATGTAATATCATATGACATGTGGAATCTAAAATACATATCTACAAAACAGGATCAGACTAATAGACATAGAAAACAAACTTATGGTTACCAAAGGGGATGGAGGTGGTTTGGGATTAATATATAAACACTACTACATACAAAACATGTAAATAACAAGGACTTACTGTATAGCACAGGGCTTCCCAGATGATGCAGTGATAAAGAATCCTGCCCCCAGTGCAGGAGACACAAGAGACATGGGTTTGATTTCTGGGTCAGGAAGATTCTCTGGAGTAGGAAATGGCAATCTGCTCCAGTATTCTTGCCTGGAAAATTCCGAGGGCAGCAAAGCCTGATGGACTACAGCCCATGGGGTCACAAACACAGTACACACACACAGTTCTGCACGGGGAACTATACTCAATACCTTATAATAACCTATAATGGAAAAGAATCTGGAAGAGAGTATCTATCTCTGAATCACTTTTCTGTATACTTGTGACTAACACAACATTGTAAATTAACTATACTTCAATTTAAAAAAAAACTCTGAAGTAAAGAAAACTCTGGTCGTATGCCTCCCAGTCCTAGTCTGCGCCATTCTTCTTCTTAATCTATTTTTGTTTGTTTCATTAAAATGAATTAGAATCAGTAAACACCATTTTCACAGGAACTTCTGGGAACCATTGTTGTTTCTTTGATTTATTAGACAGTCACATGGCCTTTGGTGTATCGCCATCTGCAAAAAGTCATGTTTTCGTGGTGTTTTAAATCAGAGAACAGTTGCTCTGCACTGTGGTTTGATCCTCCTCCTCAGGGAGCACACATTACAGTCATGCTTTTTTAGAGAAAAGTATCAAAAAGCGGTCTGTCTTGTGACTTTTTGACTTCTCCTCATGCCTTTCCAGCCACAGTCATCACCCTCCTTCCAGACTCCTGGCCTTGAATGTATAATTGCAGCCTGTTGTCTGCAGCATAATTAGAGCCTCATTTGACTTGTTGCCCAGCAGGATGACAAGAGTGCCGGCTGTCAGGCGGGGTCAGAGGTCAGCCATGACCCCACGGACTGCAGGCAGCAGCCTCATCAGGATTCTTGGGAAGTCTCTTCTCAGCTGTGGGACGGGTCTGCAGCTGCCTCTGTGTCTCTGCAGATGACTCTTGGCATGAAAATATGGACTGTTTTCAAGACACAACATCCCAAGATGCCGTCTGATTTCTTGCTTTCTTATGAAAGACATGACAACCATTCTGAAGTGAAAGGAGCTCTTTTCTTATGCTTTCCATATAAATTTCAAGTGGAAGCTGTACCTAGCCACCATTAAAATATGACATCTATTTTCCTTCATACACTGAAGATTTTAAAATGATATTTAAAAAGAATCCTAAATCAAGAGGCTATATTAGGAGAGAAACTGTTATGTATCAAATAGGAAAATAACTTGGATGCAAAAAAATGAATTGTATTCAGACTGAAAATCCTATAGATTCTGTAAATAAAGGATCAATAAATCACAATGTAAGAAAAAAAAAAAAAGCACATCATATGTCAGTTTACCTAATCTTACAGGTGATAAAAGAATAATCCTTAAACAGCATTTCTTATGTTCTCTCTAGTGGAGATTTGTCTCTGAGGGGCTGCAAATTCAAATATACTTCTAGAGAAAGAATGTTTTAATATTACTAAAGACTCTCCAATCCCATTTTAAATATTTCACATAATTGATATTTTAAAAACTTTAAACAGATATAATGATTGGACTCGTGGTGATCTTCAATGAATAAATCTGATAGAAAGTATAGTCAACAATTTCCTGATCAAGTTTTCAGTTAAGACTAAACTAAGCAACAATTATTACTAAGTTATTGTTTCAGAAGTCAGAATACAATATAAGATGACCTTGAGAAATTGTTTAATCTAAAAAGGAAGACATTCAGGTAGATGGGAGACAATAGAGTTTAAACACACATATGATAAGGGGTGGGAAATAACCCAAGAAATTTTGTTCAATAAGAGTTTATGAATAAAATACTTTTATGAAATATGCTGATGTGATATCATAATTTAGTAAATGTGTTAGCAGGAAGCATTCCTACTATTTCTATTTTACAAAAAAAGAATATTGTATTTCATTTATATGATTTCATCTCATTATTCGTGTCAGGGAGCTGTAGTACCCTCATTTAGTCAGAGGTTAGAGCAGGATTTTAAACCCTAGAAAGCCGGGAGGTCACCAGAGAAGTCATTTTTAGGTTTACCAGGCTGAGGTGCAAACATAGAAATCAGGATGTGGTATAACCCTGAGTAAGCAAACAGGAAGTGAGAGCAGTAAGAAACCTAAGGCAAGCTAAGTTAGATGGCCACGGCAGGGTCAGAGAGGAAATGAAGACTCAGGCTGTCAAACCAGAGGTGTGGGCACCAGGGTCACAGTGAGTGTGTGGGAAGCCCCCATCCAGTTCTTTGCCTGCAACAGGGGTATATGAGACAGAGATAATTCCAAAGATCTGGTTGTATGACCTCCTTCACCTGACCCTTCTGGTTAATGTTGAAAACTACCACCATTACATATTTCCATCTTTACAATAAAAGTTTCCTTTATTGAGGACTTACTATGTGGTGGGACATAGGATAGGGATTCACTTGTCATTCATTCCTTTATTCTGTAGATATGTATCGAGCCTAGAATGTGCCTGGTACTGTGATAGCATTAGGATGCAGTGGTGAGTAAAACAACATGATCTTTGATCTCACAACAAGGATGAGACAGATAGTAACCATATGCTGTATAACCTAAATAAATATAACTGTTGTTACTGTTGTCCTACCTAAGTCCTATCTGACTCTTTGCAACCCCATGAACGGTAGCCCACCAGGCTTCTTTGTCCATGGGGTTTCCCAGGCAAGAATATTGGGGTGCATTGCCATTTCCTTCGTTGGGGATCTTCCCAATGACGCAGGGATCGAACCTGTGTCTCGTGCACTGCAAACAGATTCCCTACCACTGAGCCACCTGGGAAGTCCAAATATAAATACACATACAATTAAAAGATGTGATAAGAACTATTAACAATAGAAAAGGACACTAGGAGATCTGGTGTCCTGACTTGCTCTGAGAAAGTGCTGCAATGTGAAGGATGAGCAGAAAGAGCTGGAAAAGAGGAGAGAATGGGTACTCTGGACAGAGAATGGTTCTTGGAGGATGTGAGAGCCAGGGAGTTATCTGGAAGAATTCCGCAAAGATGACTGGGGATGTGGAACGAAGCCAGATCACACAGGGCCTAGAGTGTATGTTAAAAAGCAACAGGAAGCTGTTGAAGGCTTTCAAGTACTGATAGAACATGATCTAATTTTTCTTAAGATAACCCTGGCTCCAGTGTGAGGGATGGGTTGGAACAAACAAACTAGTTAAGGAGTCAGTGGCTTGGCTCATCATGAGAAAGACAGGGAATAATAATTCACACCATGCTCACAACCTGGTAGGATCCTCATTTTACAGAAGAGCAGACAGAGGCTTGGAGATGTTAATTTCCAAAGCTGAACACTTACAGTGTGAGAGATTAACTCTTCCATGTTGAATCTTTCTGGTCACATAATTCATTGAAACAAGATTCATAAGAATGTACAATTGGAGTGGAAACTTAGATCCTATGTAAATTAATTCATTCATTCAAGTAAAATTTGCATGACTGTTCTAGACCCAGGGGATACAATATTGAAACCTCTTCTGATAAAGCTTTTTAGTGGATGAAAATGGTAATAGATTAGCAAACCAGCTACCTAGATATCACTGATAAAAACAAGGTCTTGTAATAAGCAAGAGTGGAATGGCTCCTTTTGTTCAGTGGTAGTGAGAAAGGCTGGGGCTTCCCCGGTGGCTCAGCAGTCAAGAATCTGCCTCCAGTGCAGGAGAATCAGGTTCCATCCCTGGGTCAGGAGGATCCCTTGGAAGAGGGCATGAAGCTCACTCCACTGTTCTTACCTGGAGAATCCCATGGACAGAGTCAGACACAACTGAAGTGACTGAGCATACAGCGAGAAACCCTTCCTAAAACCAGAATATGAAGCCAGTCTGAAAGAGAGCAAGAGAAAGAGCCTCTCGTGCAGAGAGGATTGCTGAGACAAAGACCATGAGACAGGGACAAGCATGACATATTTGAGGGACAAAAAGAACCTCAGGGTGGCTAGACCTAATACCTTTTCTTTTCCCTGTAATTTATTTGTTGAGTCACTTCCTGAAGAGTATTCATCAGTTTGGGTTTTCTTAATGGCATTATAATGGTGTCATTTTATATTAATATGTTCCTCTATCCCCTGTATCTTCTGAAAATTGGCATACAGAGAATTTTGTTAATTGAATCAAAGTTTGATTTCTTTTCTTAGGAAGTTACATTTCCATCAGGAGGCATATAATATCTGCTTGTCTTTTGATGCTAGCAATTGCTGATAATCTTTGTTCAGACACCTTAGTTAATTGGTGGTGCAAAACAGTGGTAATATAATTCTATTATTCAGAAGTAGATTGTTTTAAAAATTAAAGATAATGTGGACAAGATTGTTGATGGAATTTTGATAACAGAGAGAGGAAGAGAGGGATTGGGGATGACCCATAGGCTTTTGGCTTAAAAAGTTAACTTTGCAGTATTTTGCCAATTACTGACTTGGGGAAGGTGGAGAGAAGTTTGGAGTATGGAAGAATGAAAAGTGAGGATTACGTACCTTAAGAAAATTGAAGTGTATGTGTAAGGAAGGCAGTCTGGAGCTTAGAAAAGTGATCAGAACTGTGTAGCATAGTCTTACTTAACACTGCTGTTTAAAGATTATGATTACCAAGGGGGAAGCATGTAGAAGGAGAAGAAAAAATTTTTTGAAGACTTAAGAAATGCTGAGCAATTAATCCCTAAGTAGAATCATGTTGAGAGTTGAAGAGAAAAGTTAACCTCTCTCAGAAGATCTCTCTATGTTCACCCATATAAACTGGAGAAAAGGATGTCCCCTTTGCCCCAGAGGGGAAGCATGCTAGTTTAGGCTTGCTTGGTAGCACTAACCCACAAAAGGCAGAACAAGCCCTCGTGGCATACACCTAAGACTTGACATCAAGAAGAATCTGTTTGTCCACAAGGCAATAGCCACTGGAAAGTACTACAGTGGGAGGAATTATAAACCACATCCCTATTGCGCTAAGCAGAATTCTAACATGGCCATCCCGCCCTTTGCACTTGCTATACACCTGTGATTATGCTATGTGGTGAAAGGCATTCAGCAGACACAGTTAAGGTTTCTAATCGGTTCACCTTACAGTGGAGAGATTACTGAGTGAGCCTAACCTAATCACGGGAACCCTTTAAAAGCAGAAAGTTTTCTCCTGCTGGCAGAAAAGAAGTGAGAGAGATTCTAAGTGTGAGAAGGATTTGAAAAAGTATTGCCGGCTTGAAGGTTGAAGAGACCACATGGCAAGGAATATGGGTCCCCAAGGAAAGAGAAACCTCTACCTGAAAATCATAGAGACTGAATTCTGCCAACAGCCTGAATGAGCCTGGAAGTGTGTTCCCTAGAGCCTTCAGATAACAGGGTTGATACCTCGATTTTGCTTTTTTGCTCCTCTAAGGATAGAATCCAGTTGAGCCTACCTGGCCTTCTGACCTCCGTAACTGTGAGGTAAAGAGTGGATGATGGACAGTGCTGCAAATCACCAAACTTGTAATTTGTTACTCAGTGTTGTTGTTCAAATGCTAAGCTGTGTCTGACTTTCTGCAGTCCCATGAACTGCAGCACACCAGGCTTCTCTGTCCTTCACTGTCTCCCTGAGTTTGCTCAAATTCGTGTCCATTGAGTCAGTGATGCTGTCCAACCATCTCATCCTCTGTCGGCCCCTTCTCTTCCTGCCCTCAATCTTTCCCAGCATCAGGGTCTTTTCCAATGAGTGGGCTCTTCCCATCAGGTGGCCAAAGTATTGGAGCTTCAGCTTTAGCATCAGTCTTTCCAGTGAATGCCACTGCTACTGCTAAGCCACTTCAGTTGTATCCGACTCTGTGTGACCCCATAGACGGCAGCCCGCCAGGCTCCCCCATCCTTGGGATTCTCCAGGCAAGAACACTGGAGTGGGTTGCCATTTCCTTCTCCAACGCATGAAAGTGAAAAGTGAAAGGGAAGTTGCTCAGTTGCGTCCGACTCTTAGCGACCCCATGGACTGCAGCCTACCAGGCTCCTCCGTCCATGGGATTTTCCAGGCAAGACTTCTGGAGTGGGGTGCCATTGCCTTCTCCTTCCAGTGAATATTCAGGGTTAATTTCTTTTAGGATGGACTGGTTGGATCTCCTTGCTGTCCAAAAGACTCTCAAGAGTCTTCTCCAACACCACAGCTCAAAAGCATCAATTCTTCAGTGCTCAGCTTTCTTTATAGTCCAACTCTCACATCCATACATGACTACTGGAAAAACCATACCCTTGACTAGATGGACCTTTGTGGCAAAGTAATGTCTCTGCTTTTTAATATGCTATCTAGGTTGGTCATAGCTTTTCTCCCAAGGAGCAAGCTTTTAATTTTGTGGCTGCAGTCACCATCTGCAGTGATTTTGGAGCCAAAGAAAATGAAATCTGTCACTGCTTCCTCTTTTGCCGCATCTATTTGCCATGATGTGATGGAACTGGATGCCATAATCTTCATTTATTGAATGTTGAGTTTTTAAACCAGCTTTTTCACTCTCCTGTTTCACTCTCGTCAAGAGTCTCTCTGGTATGCCTATGCTATGCTGGACACTGTGATAGACTGCTAAACCTGTGCATAAACCCTGCTTTTAGGGTGCAGGCCTAGGATGGTCCAGTCAATTATTTATGGAAAGAGAGGAGATGAAACTAGATCGTGTCTTGAGAGTTCAGCCACATCTTCTCTTCTGTGTGAAAACAAGATGCCACAAACTCCCGTTCCTTCTTCCTCTCATTCCTGCACTCAAACAATCCACACTTGAAAGTTACACAATGAACTGACATACAGCACTTAAACTTCATTGTACTGAAATGGAATCACTGACTTAATCTGGAATGTTGTAAGATGAATAATATTAACCTTTGCTTAAAATTGTTATTAAAAAAGTTCAAAGTCTACTATAAGCACAAAATAAGTACACTATCATCTATATATAGTATTTTGGCTCTCTTCTCTGTGTGAAAATATGAACATGAATAGATGGTGGAGCCACAAGGTAGAAACAACCTGAGCCCCTGTATCACTGCATGGAAGGTAGCAGGCTGATGAGGGACACCTGCCGTGGACTAGTAAGTGTTAAGTAAATTTCACTGTGTTAGACTAAGAAGTGTGTGTGTTAGTGTGTGTGTGTGTAAAGAACGCTGTTGCTGCTGTTTAGCTGCTCAGTAGTTTCCGACTCTTTGTGACCGCATGGACTTTAGCCCACCAGGCTCCTCTGTCCATGGGATTTGCCAGGCGAGAACGCTGGAGTGGGTTGCCACTTCCTTCTCCAGTGGATCTTCATGACTCAGGAATCGAATCTGTGTTTTCTGTGTCTCCTCATTGAAGGCAGATTCTTTACCACTGAGCTGACAGTGAAGAAGTGTGTTTGTGAGTGTATGTGTGTATGTGTAAAGAATGCTGCTGCTGCTGCTGTTCATATTGACCATATAACAGCTAAATTTCCATCTACTTTAGTAAGTATTTGTTTCCCCCAAACAAACATGATGTAGCAAGTATAAACAAAATCTGTAGTTAACAGGTAGTATTTTCTCTTTGCATAATTAATTTAAAGTAAATCAATAACAAGCATTGCTTAAATGTAAAAAATAATTTTCTTTAGTTATAGAGTAACAGATACTATTAAAGGCTATAAATAAACCCTGCAATAAATCTTTAATAGTAAATTAACCTAAAATGAAATACATTTTCTTACTAAATGCCACCTCTTTCCCATATACCACACAATACTGAAGGACATAAACTTTTAGGAGAATTCACAAGATTATATACATATGTTTTTAAGATTTATTTCATTGAAGTATAGTTGATTTACAATGTTGTCCTAGTTTCAGATGTACAGCACAGTCATTCAAATATATGAATGTATTTTCTATATTTAAATATATATGTAGATATATAATTATACATTACATAAATATTATATATTCAAATATGTCAAATACATTTATATAAGATGTTATGTTCAGTTGCCAAATCGTGTCTAACTCTTTGCCTCCCTATGAACTGTAGCATGCCAGGCTTCCCTGTCCCTCACCATCTCTTGGAGTTTGCCCAAGTTCATGTCCATTAAATCAGTGATGCTATCCAACCATCTTATCTTCTTAAGCCTTTTTCTCCTTTGGCCCTCAATTTTTCTCAGCATCAAGGTATTTTCCAATGAATCGGCTGTTCACATTGGGCGGCCAAAGTATTGGAGCTTCAGCAGCAGTCCTTCCAATGAGTATTCAGGGTTGATTTCCTTTAGGGTTGACTGATTTCATCTTGTTGTCCAAGGGACTCTCAATAATCTTCTCCAGTACCACATTCGAAAGCATCAATTCTTCAAATCTCAGTTCAAAACCATCAATATATAACCACAGTTTGAAAGTTTCAAACCACAGTTAGAAAGCATCAATATAACATATAAATGTTATAGTCAAATATAAATAATAAATATATATATACATTCTTTTTCATGTTTGTTTCCACTATGATTTATTACAAGATATTGAATATAGCATAAGATTTTTATTGTAAGAGGAATTTAGGAACCAGGAAAAGTGAAGCTTGATGTTTGATAAATTCACATGTATTTTATTAGATAAATATGTTAATGATAAGACTGATAATAACAATATTATACTATTATTTGATTTTCCTTTGGGTTTTATTTCCTGATTCATTTGAGTCTTCTCTGAAAGTGTATGTATCTCCTTAACAAGATTTGATTTTGATCTCTCTAGGCTGCCCTGCCAAACACAGGTATTGTACTGTGAACATGATCCCTGACCACAAAGAACATTAGGTCTAGTGAATAAAACAGACAAGTAGCAATAAAGTGACAATTATAATGCAGGGCGCTGCACCCTAAGATAGAGAGCAAAAAGGATAAGGAAACACAAATGACAGAGGCAGTCAAGTCAGAGAGGAGGTGAGAACGCATCCCCCAAAACCTATTGGAGCTCCAAGCACTGATGAAGAGCTGGCCAAGCAGAGTTCAGGAAGCTTTCCAGAGGAGAGTACAGCAGAGGTTTCAGGTATAATGCAGGACGTCAGAGCTGGAGATGTAAGCAGAAGTCAGGTACCTTATAAGCCATGGACCTCACATGCCTTGTTAAGAACTTTAGACTTCATCCCAGGAATAATGGGGAGCTAAGAAAGGATTTTAAGCAGGAAAGCAACACATTTTGTCTTGTGTGATGGGATGATGACTCCTGCTGTAAGTATGGAAAGTGGAGGTTGGCTGTCTGGTTGCAAGTGGTGGAAGGAAGCTAGGAAGAGATAAGAATGGTGAAACTAGGGCACTGGGAAGTGGACAAGTTCTAGAGACTTAAAAAGGTTATCAATTGGATTTTTTGACTTTAAAAAAAGAGGTGGGAGTGGAGGTCTTTTTGTGCTTTATAATCATGTTTTTCAAGACTGAGTGGGTTTCTATTTCACTCAAGATCAGGCCCTTATTTTTAATGCTAGTCCCTTATGTGATCCCAAATTGGGAATTCTAGTCTTATCTCTGACGTGTGCAGGAGTGCATGCTAAGAAGCTTCAGGTGTGTCTGACTGTTTGTGACCCTAAGGGCTGTAGCCCACCAGGCTCCTCTGTCCATGGGGTTTTCCAGGCAAGAATACTGGAGTGGGTTGCCATGCCCTCCTCTGGGGATCTTCTTGACCCATGGATTGAACTTGCGTCTCTGGTGTCTCCTGCATTGGCCGGCGGGTTCTTTACTACTAGTGCAGCCTGGGAAGCCCATCTCTGAGCTACATAAAGGCAAAGAGAAAAATCATCCAAGCCTCTTGGTGCTGACCCACATGTAATCTTCCCCTTCCATTCAGGGGCCAGAGGAGTCCAAGTTTGCATTTCAAAAATCTGTTTGTTTCAGTGTATAATCGTCCTTCATTTTTGTTATGTATCAGGAGTTTAAAAGTCACTCATAATTGGAGAAAGTAGATCTTAATGGATCCTAACAGATGAAGGATTTGTGAAGATTTTTTCCCCGCTCCTTTCAGACTCACTCTGTAGTCTCCATTACTCCATGTAACAGCAACCACATTTTCAAGCCATGACAGCTATGAAAAAATAAAACTATCAGTCATTGTCAGATACTTTATAAATGGAGACAGAGGAGTGGTTCTGTTCTCCATGCAACAGGACAGAGGAGAAAGGTCAGTGATATATCATGTGGTATAGGATTTCCCCTTAAGCAATCTTCTGCTAAGACTTGCTCACAGTGTGGAAGCTTTTGTCTGAACAAGGACTCTGGCGATTGCTCCTCCACTGAAGGCTATAGACATTTTAAGTCTCTGCTCTGTACAGTTTTGAAGAAAGAAGAGAATGCTTCTCAAGTGGAATTGGAAAAAAAGCTAATTTTTGCCATTGATGATGGCCGGGACCTAATATTAACAGTTGTTTAACTTATGAAAAATTAATTAGGTGACATAAATTATGTATGTGGGAAAAAATATCTATCAATGGGTGGTTTGAGGATTCAGAAGAGCACTTGCATTGATAACAAAAGGTATTTTGTGCAGCAGGTCACGTTTCGGGTGCGTTTCTCTCTTCCTTTGTGCCTGAAAAGGATGAATACAGAATTGTTCTTAGGCAACTCCCTGGTAGTGAGGGAACCAGTCATTTCAACAGAGTTTATCATTATGTTCTTGTCTGCTGTTTGGATGCTTAGAAGGCAATTGACAAAAATTAAATAGAAAAGTCAGAGAACTGAACTGGAATGTCTGAATACTGAACCCGTGTGCCTGGCAACGCAGCACAGCCTCACAATGTGTCATTCTCCCAGATCTCTTGAGAAAAGAACAAACTCAGTGACCCAGAAATTGAAACCCATACATGCAATTTAAAAAGTAAACTTATAGATGCTAACAGATGTTTAGATTTAGTTTTTAAATTTTAAAATATGTGGAGTGATTAAACATATTTTTTTTTACATCATGTCACTCTTAGTGTAACATTTGAGTTATTGTACTTTTTTTCTGGTTATTTTATTTCTTCTATACCAAGAAATATAGGCAGCTGCAATACCCTTGAATAGTTGCAAATTGGAGCAGAATGGGTTGGAAATGTTTAATGTTACTTTGAAAGAGACATTGTAACTCTGTCAATATGACTTTTTAAAAAGTTCCATAAATCTATTTTTGGAACAATGTGGGGGTATAGTACTTAAATGTAAATAAATATAGTCCAAATTCAAAATAATTTTCTCTAAATTATATAATAAAAAAGCAAATCAGTTGAGGAAATAGTAGTTAACCTGAGTTAATGACATATTTACCTTTGGTTCCAATCTTGGCATATATGATTGGAATCTTTAGTATAAATTAAATTATATTCTTCAATTAGAACACCATAGATGGTTAAGCATTAAATGAAAAAAAAACCCTCAAATTTCTGGTACTACCTGATTTTCTATAGCCATTTCTATTTTACTGTTTTCCTTAATCTTTTAAAAAGATAAAATATTTTTATTTAAAGAAAATAGCTTAATTAACATTAAGCAGCAGTGTCTCTAATAAAACTGGAAGAAATTAATGAGTTTGTCCTGGAACTAAAGAGTGCAAATACAAACACCTCAAGAAAAGTCTAGGCTTCCCTGGTGGCTCAGTGGTAAAGGATCTGCCTGCCAATGCCAAAGATGTGGGTTCAGTCCCTGGGTAGGGAAGCTCCCCCTGGAGAAGGAAATGGCTACCTATTTCAGTATTCTTGCCTGGGGAATCACATGGACAGAGGAGCCATGTGGGCCATAGTCCATGGGTTTGCAAAAGAGTCAGACACGACTTAGCAGCTAAACAACAACAAGGAATAGTCTAAAGTCAAGAAAATACTTCCCTCCACTTATTTTTAGTGATCAAGTAGGCATTTATAATCCTAGCTGAGTCTGGCTTTTTTGCCGGGCGGGGAGGGGTGGGGGGTGGGGGGGGTGGGGGGGGTAGGGGTGTGGTGTCCAAGGGTTTCACTGAAGGATAGAATATGGAACATGCAGTATACGACTAATTTTCATGGTGATATTATCCTTGAAATTTTATCTTATATCTATGCTTATGCAGAAGAAAAGGTATGGATAAAAATGTTAATTGGACCTGTACTGTCAATTCTAAGGGCCTTTTTTAATTCACAAATGTCCAAATAGGAACTTAAAACTGAGTGACTGAAATGTGTCTCATTATATTCTGGGCATTTGCAGTGTCAGACCTACAGAGACAAGTGCACCTGGAGACAGATGACCAGACTCCCACAAAACAGAAGCTTAATTATGTTCACTTACATTTTGAAAATATTCCCAACAAATCACTGTGAGTAGGTGATACATCAAGGCAAGATTCTAATTCCATATTCCCAGTCATGTGGTCCTATAAACTCCTCTAATAAGGCCTTAACTAAGTTTTTCTTGTGACCTCAGCTGAAATATTGCAGGCTGTGTGTTTTGTTGTGTCCCCAATTTATTTCTGACCTTGGTGCTGCCCGGGCACAATGAGACAAGTGAAGGGTGGAGATCAGATTTAATTTTGAATTTCCGGACGGCTTCTGGTTTGTATCTCAACTTGAACATTACTTAAACATGTTATTTTTGGTCAATGACTCTCTATGCAGCATACTGGGCAAATATAATTAAGTGGGCTAAGTTTTGTTCTCAGCTGGCCTCTGAGTTCTCGTATGGGAACTTGGAATCTCAACAGGAAACACCTGTATGGTAGTTGTATATCGAGCCATCCCAGAGAATTAATATATAACATTGTTCCTGAGCCTCACAAGCTCTTCCCCAAATAGAAATGTTCAAATGTATTTGAAGGCTGCACTTCTAATTACTACAAAAAACTCAACCTCTCAGCCTAGAAATAAACCTTGTTTTAAGGGTATATTTACACTTAGACATATAAATAGTGTTTTTATACAGTTCATGGGGTTCTCACAGCTAGTATACTGGAAATGAGGAGGAACTAAAGAGCTTGTTAATGAGGGTGAAGGAGGAGAGTGGGAAAGCCTGTTTAAAACTCAATATTGAAAAAAATTAAGATCATGGCATCTGGTCCCATCACTTCATGGCAAAGAGAAGGTGAAAAGGTGGAAGCAGTGACAGATTTCCTCTTCTTGGGCTCTAAAATCACTGTAGATAGTGACTGCAGCTGTAAAGTTAGAAGACTATTGATTGCTTCTTGGCAGGAAAGCTATGACAAACCTAGACAGTTGTGTCAAAAAGCAAAGACATTACTTTGCCGACAAAGGTCCAAATAGTCAAGGCTATGGTCTTTTCGGTAGTCATATATGGATGTGAGAGCTGGACAATAAAGAAGGCAGAGCTCTGAAGAATTGATGCTTTTGGACTGTGGTGCTAGAGAAGACTCGTGAGAGTCCCTTGGAAAGTAAAGAGGTCAAACCAGACAATCTTAATGGAAATCAACCCTGAATACTCTTTGGAAGGACTGGTGCTGAAGTTGAAATTCCAATACTTTGGCCACCTGATGCAAACAGCTGACTCATTGGAAAAGACTCGGATGCTGGAAAAGATTGAAGGCAGAAAGAGAAGAGGGCAACAGAGGATGAGATGGTTGGATGGCATTACCAATTCAATTGACATGAACTTGGGCAAATTCTGGGAGATGGTGAGGGGATCCAGGTGTATTGCAGTCCGTGGGGCAGCAAAGAGTTGGACACGACTTGGTGACGAGACAACAACAATATATCTACATTGTTTTTTAAATCAATTATAGCAAAAGCACCACACTGATGTATAATGTGGGATATGGGACTTCACTGTACTTATTTTTTTTATAAGTCTAAAACTTTTCTAAAAAATAAGGTCAATTAATTTTTTAGAAAAATTGCAATATACATAAGAAAAGAAGCTACCATACTAGAGAATCAACTGGAACAGCTAAAAGAGAAATGGCGCTTTGGTAACATCAAAAAAGTGATTTATTAGAATATAAAATTAGAGTGTTTGAAATGTTTAATGAGAAAATATTAAAATGATCAAGAAATAAAATTTGAAGAAAGAAAAGAATCATAACTATTTGAAAATTAGCCAGTAGATACTTAAGGAGGGGGGGAGTTATAATTGGAATAAAAAGCTTAGTGAGACTATTAGACTTCCACTTTCAGCCAAGATGGAATAACAGGGAATATATATATAACATCCCACCCGAACTAACTTTTAAAAATGAAAAACAATATGAGACACGATGGTTTTCAAGACACCAGGTACCAGATATCAGGGGACATTGATATAGGTGAGATAAGAAACAAGTAAGGTGAATCCTATAATTTCCTGAGATTATCATCTAGAGAGAGTTTCCAAGCCATAGTACAGGGTGGAAGAACCCAGCCAGAACCTAGCAGGCTCCTTGAGTTCAGAAGGTCGAACTGATAGTCCTGGGAGACCGAGGTGGCTAGGCACTGCAGGAGAGAGATGCAGAGACAGAACTCTGGAATTCTGCAGAGGGGCCCTCAGGTATTTAGCAGAGTTCTGCCTATGCATGTGGGGAAAATCCTGGAATCTGGAGCTCTTGAATCACTCAGAAGGATGAGAAGTAACAGTGCCTGATGCTTAGGAGGACTGAGAATAGTGTCTGTCTCATGAAGCTAACTGAAAAGTCTCAAAATTTATTTTTTTTGACCTTTTTAAAAATTTATTATTATTTTTTAATATAAATTTATTTATTTTAATTGGAAGTTAATTACTTTACAATATTGTATTGGTTTTGCCATACATCAACATGAATCTGCCACAGGTATACACATGTTCCCCATCCTGAATCCCCCTCCCACCTCCCTCCCTGTACCATCCCTCTGGGTCATCCCAGTGCGCCAGCCCCAAGCATCCAGTATCATGCATTGAACCTGGACTGGTGATTTGTTTCATATATGATATTATACATGTTTCAATGCCATTCTCCCTAATCATCCCACCCTCTCCCTCTCCCACAGAGTCCATAAGACTGTTCTATACATCTGTGTCTCTTGCTGTCTCGCTTACAGGGTTATCATTACCATCTTTCTAAATTCCATGTATATGCGTTAGTATACTGTATTGGTGTTTTTCTTTCTGGCTTACTTCACTCTGTATAATAGGCTCCAGTTTCATCCACCTCATTAGAACTGATTCAAATGTATTCTTTTTAATGGCTGAGTAATACTCCATTGCATATATGTACCATAGCTTTCTTATCCATTCATCTGCTTATGGACATCTAGGTTGCTTCCATGTCCTGGCTATTATAAACAGTGCTGTGATGAACATTGGGGTACACATGTCTCTTTCAATTCTGGTTTCCTCAGTGTGTATGCCCAGCAGTGGGATCAAAATTTAAAGGACATTCGGCAAAGTATAGAGAAGAATCTAGCCTTAGTAATGTGGAATAAATAGCCTGAGATTGACACTGTTTCAGTTTTACCCAACAATTTAAAAAAATGAGACCAAAAATGATCAAACTGTTTTCAGGTAACCTAATTACAGCCCAGAGAGAGCTCATAAATATTTTCAGGAACACAAAATACTCAACATTAAATAAAGCATAAGTCCAAGTGCCCTGAATCAAATGAAAATTTACCAGGCATGCAAATAAGCATGCCTAGTAAATTCCACTCACAATGAGGAGACAAATCAATCAGTTGAAACCAACCCAGAAATGACACAGGCATTTGAGTTAGCAAAGAAAAAACTTAAAAACAATTATTATAACTGTGTTTCATATGTTTAAAAAGTAGAGAATAAAAAGGACGTACATCAAACTTCCAGAGATGAAACTTACAGTGTTAAACAAAAAATAAATCAGACAGGATTAATAGCTATTTGACACTGTAAAAAAATATGAGTAAACTTGAAGACAGAGTAACATAAACTATCCAAAATGAAACCCAGGGAGAAGAGAGAATTAGAACAAAACAAAACAACACACAGAGCCTTATTAGCTGTAGGACAACTTCAAATGGCTTAATATACACATAAGGAATCTCTTAAGAAAAGTGTAGAGCAGGAGACAGAAAGAATATTTACAGAAGTAATAGCCAAAAATTTCCCAAACTTGATAGTAATTATAAATTTATAGATCCAAGGACCACAATAAAGCCCAGCATAAGAAATATAAAAACACTACATCAATACATATCATAATAAAAGTGCTCAAAATTAGCCATTAAGAAAAGTCTTATAAGTAGGCAAAGAGAAAAACATATTACATGTAGAGAAACAAAGATAACTAGAGTGTAGTTAGAAACATTGCAAATGAGAAGACAGTGGAGTAATATTTTAAATACTTAGAGAAAAAAAAAAAGCCTGGCACCCTAGACTTCTACACCAAATCAAAATATCTTTCAAATATGAAGATTACTTTTTTTTTCAGATATAAAAAGCTGAGAGAACTCACTGCCAACAGAGTCTCATTATAAGAGCTATTAAGAAGAGTTCTTAAGACAAAAAGAAAATGATATCACAAGGATCTGTAGAGCTACACAAAGGAGTGAAGAGTACAGGAAATGGGAACTGCAAAGTTAAACATAAATCCAAATCTGTCTTATTATTTAAATATCTTTAAAAGATAATTGACAGGTTAGACAAGATAATGACAATGCTGTATAGGTTTTACATCATATGTAAAAAGTACAGAGGTCAGTAAGGGAAAAAAATTAAAAATACTATCACATGTTTCTTATATGTTCAGTAGCATAATATTACTTACAGGTAAACTAGAGTCTAAAAAGATGTATGTTATACCAACCCTAAAGAAACACTAAGATAAAACCAAGAAAAAATAAATACTTTAAAATATTTAATTAATCTAAAAGAAGATAGAAAAAAAGACAGAAAAGAGAACAAAGAACAGATTGGGACAAAGAGAAAACACTTAGGAAGAAGAAAGATTTGAGCTTAACCATATTGACAGTCACTAAATAAATGCCTCTGCCTCATGTACATGAGTCCAAAACTGAATACTGTTAATGTTAATTCTTTCTAAACTGATCTCTAGATTCAGTATAATCCAAATAGAATTCCTAACAGGCTACTTTGTAAAAGATGACAAAATTATTTAAAACTTAATATGGAAATGCAAAGACCCTAGGAAAGCCTAAATAATTTTTTAAAAGAGAAACTAACAATACCTGATTTCAAGAGTTATGTCTACTCAAATTCAGGACAGCATTGTATCACGATAGAAAAACAGCCCAATTAAACATGACACAGAGTCCAGAAATAGACCCACGCATATATGCGAAACGGATTTTGATGCAGGCGCAAAGGCAACTCAGTGGATAGAGAACAGTCCTTTCAACAAGTGGTGCAATAACAACTGGATATCCATGTGCAATTAAGATAGAAAGTAACGCAGGGAGGAGGGAAGGAAGGAGAGAAGAAAAGGAAGAACTTTGATCCAGACCTCACACCAAATACAAAACTCAAAATGAGTCATAAACTAAATATAAGGCACAAAACTATAAATCTAGTAAAGGAAAACAGAAGAAAAACCTTTATGAGTTAAGCAAAAAATTCTTAGCTACAAACTATAAAGCACAATCTATAAAAGAATAAATTGGACTTAATCAGTATTAAAGGCTTTGACTCTTTAAAAGACACCAGTAAGATAATGAAAAGCCAAGCCACAAACTGGGAGAAAATATTTGCAACTCATGTATCTGATAATGGACTGACATATAGAATATATTAATAGAACTCCTAAAATTCAATAAAAAACCAAACTACCCATTTAAAAAAAAAGGGGGAAAGTATTCAAATAGCCACTTCACCAAAAAAAGATACACAGAAGATAGATAAACACACGCAAAGATGCTCAATATTAATCATTAAGAAAATGCAATAAAACCACAATGACATACCACTACACATCTATAAGGATGACTAACATCTAAAAAAATTGACCATATCAAGTATTTGTAAGGATATGGAGAAACGGGAACACACCTGTCTCAGAAATTGTATGGGCAGCTTCTTAAAATGATAAACATTTAGATGTTGAAATTATTAGAAATGATGACAATTGTATAAGGTAGAATGACAGAGATCTGCTTAAAAACATGCACACACAACTTATAAGGAGTTATAGGAATAGCTCAGGGATTTGTAGATATGTTTAACAAAAGCACAGTGACTAATTTTCTAATGATGACAAGAGCTTCAAAAATGAGGCTTTTACAAGAAGTCAGGAAGGGCAAGCATCTGGCAGTGCCAAGGAGGAGTAAGGTATGCGGAGAATTATCTCCAGATCCGAAGACAAGGAGGCTGTGGAGAAAAAAGCTCCCCAGGAGAGGGATGAGGGGCAGAGGATTTTCAGGGAAAGCCAGGGCTCCATCAGAGCAGGAAGGTGAAGGGAAACAGGGAAGAGACACAGAACAGAGAGGACTGTGATGACAGACTGTGAGTCCCAAGAAACGTTGACAAAATTGTTTACGAAGAGACCTTGTTTATCTGAGGACTATGAATAGATTTTATTTTGTAAATTGTGTACAAAGCAGACATTTATGTGTACGTAGATAGCGGCTGTGTTCCCAGTCAATAAAGACATTTTCTAGAACACTTACCTAAAACACCAGAAGAGAAGAGGGTTCTGTCAGAGAAGCATTTACGCGTAGTCCCAACCCACAGCAAGCTCCATGTCTGTTATCTGTATTTTGATTGCTCGAAGAGAACTTTAATAGGGTCCTGATACTCACTGTTAAGAGGAGGGCATAGCAACTCACTCCAGTATTTTTGCCTGTGGAATACCAAGTTCAGAGGAGCCTAGTGGGCTACAGTTCACAGGTGGTGGAGTCAGACATGACTGCAGGACAGCATGCATGCACTCATTGTTAAATGTAAGATCATGAAATTGAACTGTCTGTGAAATTCAAGCGTTTTCTTTGATTCAAAGCAGCTATTTTAACCAATGTAGAAAATGTTAATAAAATAAAGGACTGGCTTTGCATCAAAAAATATATTTTTTAATGTCAATATCATCAAGAAAAACATGAAATATCTCTTTCTCCCAGGAGAATATCTATATCTATATCTATCTATATATATGTATAGTTAAAATCTTTAACTAGGCTAAAATTGACTCGATTTAAGACCAATACATAAATCACTGACTAGAGAACAGCAGTGTCCACATAGGCACAATATATTGTCATATCTCAGATGAGGAACAGGGATTAACTAAGGGATTAATTTACATTTGGTATATGAACATGCATTCCTGTGGTTTCTTGTTTGTCTGTCACCTACCAGGACAGCATCTCCCCAGTGAGACTTCCCAGGACACATTCATTATGATAGACTAGAAGGTATAACTCCCTTTAACTGAATACAGTTCCCCATTGCCTCATTCTACACAATATTTTGTGCATTGCAGATGCAGAGAAGTTTGAGAGGTGAGGTTAAGATTGAGGTCCATGCTGATGGATCTCACTTCACGTTTCCTGAGATTTAAGGAAGCCGAAGGATGCTGCCAGAGCCGGGAGTTGGCTCCCACATCAAGAGCCCACCACTCCCACAGCTGCACTCTGAAGAAGAGAAATCTCATTGCGGACTGCAGCTTGGCTGGGTAAATGTACTCTCAGGCGGGCCATGGGGGCAAAGAGCTTCCATATGATGTTCCACACGATTGCACTCATAGCAGGACGGATTTCTATGCTTTAGGAAATCTATGAGGAACAAGAATCCTATTACCTTGTCTTCTGTGCAGTAAAGACACTATAAAAATACTTGCTATACATAATACTGGAAAAGGTCAGTTTTCATTCCAATCCCAAAGAAAGGCAATGCCAAAGAATGCTCAAGCTACCGCACAATTGCACTCATCTCACACGCTAGTAAAGTAATGCTCAAAATTCTCCAAGCCAGGCTTCAGCAATAGGTGAACCGTGAACTTCCTGATGTTCAAGCTGGGTTTCGAAAAGGCAGAGGAACCAGAGATCAAATTGCCAACATCCGCTGGATCATAGAAAAAGCAAGAGAGTTCCAGAAAAACATCTATTTCTGCTTTATTGACTATGCCAAAGCCTTTGACTGTGTGGATCACAATAAACTGTGGAAAATTCTGAAAGAGATGGGAATACCAGACCACCTGATCTGCCTCTTGAGAAACCTATATGCAGGTCAGGAAGCAACACTTAGAACTGGACATGGAACAACAGACTGGTTCCAAATAGGAAAAGGAGTACGTCAAGGCTGTATATTGTCATCCTGTTTATTTAACTTATATTCAGAGATGTATATATTAGATGTATATTAACTTATATACATCATGAGAAATGCTAGACTGGAAGAAACACAAGCTAGAATCAAGATTGCTGGGAGAAATATCAATAACCTCAGATATGCAGATGACACCACCCTTAAGGCAGAAAGTGAAGAGGAACTCAAAAGCCTCTTGATGAAAGTGAAAGTGAGAGTGAAAAAGTTGGCTTAAAGCTCAACATTCAGAAAACGAAGATCATGGCATCCGGTCCCACCACTTCATGGGAAATAGATGGGGAAACAGTGGAAACAGTGTCAGATTTTATTTTTCTGGGCTCCAAAATCACTACAGATGGTGACTGCAGCCATGACATTAAAAGACGCTTACTCCTTGGAAGGAAAGTTATGACCAACTAGATAGCATATTCAAAAGCAGAGACATTACTTTGCCAACAAAGGTTTGTCTAGTCAAGGCTATGGTTTTTCCTGTGGTCATGTATGGATGTGAGAGTTGGACTGTGAAGAAGGCTGAGCGCCAAAGAATTGATGCTTTTGAACTGTGGTGTTGGAGAAGACTCTTGAGAGTCTCTTGGACTGCAAGGAGATCTAACCAGTCCATTCTGAAGGAGATCGGCCTTGGGATTTCTTTGGAAGGAATGATGCTAAAGCTGAAACTCCAGTACTTTGGCCACCTCATGCAAAGAGTTGACTCTTTGGAAAAGACTCTGATGCTGGGAGGGATTGAGGGCAGGAGGAGAAGGGGACGACAGAGGATGAGATGGCTGGATGGCATCACTGACTCGATGGACGTGAGTCTGAGTGAACTCTGGGAGTTGGTGATGGACAGGGAGGCCTGGCATGCTGCGATTCATGGGGTCGCAGAGTTGGACGCGACTAAGCGACTGATCTGATCTGATACATAATAAACACTAGAGCGTATTTCACCTCTGAACTCTATATAATTCAGCCTTTGTCCAGGTATATGATCTAAAAATTTCAGGCATCATGTGCCCCAAATTTTGATGTGACTAGACCAAGGTGGTGTATTGAAAACTTTACGGAATTATTTCAAATAAATATGCTTTCATGAAACTTTATAAATAACCAGCCAAACAGTTAAAATTGAATTTATTTTCTTCATAAGCTCTTTCAGTCTTTAAATAGACTGCTCCTGAATTTCACTATTCTGCAGGAAAAAGAACCAATTCTGATATTAAAATTTTGTTTTGATTTTTTTGAGACTACAGGTTGATGCTATATAAGAATAGCATATCAAGCTTGTTCTTTAAAGTCTAAGTAACTGCTGAAACTAACAGAAAAATTTAGTCACAATAGATGAATATCAAATCATTATGTTGAGCACTTGAAACTGAAGTGTTACATATTAGTTATACCACAATAAAAATAGCAATTGTGGCTATACTATTTAATTATCCATAGCTAGTTCAGTTCAGTTGCTCAGTCATGTCCAACTCTTTGTGACCCCATGGACTGCAGCACACCAGGATTCCCTGTCTATCACCAACTCCTGGAGCTTATGCATATTATTATCATTCAATTTATATTTTATTTTTATGATTCTCTTCAAAGCCATAACATGGTTTAAGAATTTTTTTTTTTACAAACTTTTGTTTGAGAAATGGTCATTGTTTAAAAACAGGCCTATATGGAATCTGCCCATTATTTGTCAAGGTTCTTAGAATAAGTACGCTTGCTGTTACTGTTTTGTTGCTTCTATCATCATAGGCATCACAGTGGTTAGTGAAACTTAACACACCTTTAAAATTGCTCTGGGTTTTAATAGCAGTTTGTAGGAGAAACTTCTCTTCAAAAAAAAAAAAAAAAAGAAGAAGAAGAAAGTCATGTTTGAAGCCTAAATTCATTCAACAGACAATTATCAGGACTGTCGTATAAGCTTGACTCTCTACTAGGCAATGAGAATGCAGAGATGAGAAACACAGTCTTCAGGGGCCAGAAGGTCACCCTCTGATGACAGTGAAGAGGATCAGAGAAATCTACAGTTAACATCAAATTAAATAAATGTCATGATTAGTGATATGTGCAAAGATCCATAGGGACCAAAGAGAGGAAAAAGACAGGGGGCCGGGGGGTATGAGACAAAGTGGGGGGTGGTAGTGAGGTGGGGGGAACCCCTATTCAGGGGAAAGCACCTCAATGAAAAGGGATATAATAAACTGAGCTATATTTAAATTTTTAAAAATTATTTTTTATATTTTATTAAAGTCTAGTTGATTTACAATGCCCATGGTAGTTTCTGGTGTTCAGCAAAGTAATTCATATATATTATTATATTATATATTCTTTCATAAATTCTCACAATCATGGAAAACAAACTTATGGTTACTGATGGAGGAAGGTGGGAGGGATAAATTAGGAGATGGGATTAGCAGATATACATTCAGTTCAGTTCAGTCACTCAGTCGTGTCCAACTCTTTGCGACCCCATGAATTGCAGCACGCCTTAGGGCAAAATAAATAATCATCCTCATGGTAGGAGGGAGACCCTTGGAACAGAAAGCCCAATGGAAGAGGTGAGAGGCTCAGGCCAAGAAATGTGACAAAGGAGATGCTCTCAACATACTGCACAGTACAGCGAAAGGAAAATGCACCAAGAGAAAAGGTGAGGAGGAGCCAAGGAAGATGGTATTACCACCAGGCTGGAAGGCAGGGCACAGCACAAGACAAGACCTCCTAAGGTCAGTCTAGTGGGAGAAACAGGACTCAGGCCAGCCCCCAGCAGGGGATGGAAAAGGATGGCAGTGAAGTACCCTTCTTACCTGTGTGGCAGCTGGGGATGTTCGGGCACAGTGAGGGGTCATGGCTGCAAAAAGCAGAGCCTGGCTGGGATGTCACAGTCCAGAGAGATGCTTCAGCATGGTGTCTGCTGCTGGGCTGAGACTTTGGAGTAAACGTCAGCAAAAGCTCAGACCCCTGAATCCTGAAAGCTCTAGGAAACACATGGGACGTTGGAAGAGTCTGTGTCTGGCCAGATCTTCCTGGTGGTGCTGCTTGTTGGCACGGTTTCCCCTGAACCACAGTCTGACTGTGTCTACTGACCAGTGGCCCCTGTGAGCTATCCCCATGAGGCCTTGCTCTTGGGAGCACAGTATCAGTTCTGGGCCTTAGGGACCACTGTCCTCTGAGGTCTCAGTGAGAACTCCCTCTCCCTCCAGGGTCAGAACCTGCCCAGTTTACAGAGGGCAGGTCAGGGTCCCCAAAAATAATGAAAATGAAGGTTGTGATGGAGGAAGCTTTATTATTCTAATATTCAATTTAGTTAATTTATCTATATGGCTGCATTTGGGTCTTAGTTACTTGTGAAACAGGGGATCTCTAGTTGAACTCTTCGGAGAAGGCAATGGCACCCCACTCCAGTACTCTTGCCTGGAAAAATCCCATGGATGGACGAGCCTGGTAGGCTGCAGTCCATGGGGTCGCTAAGAGTCGGACACGACTGAGCGACTTCACTTTTACTTTTCACTTTCATGCATTGGAGAAGGAAATGGAAACCCACTCCAGTGTTCTTGCCTGGAGAATCCCAGGGATGGGGGAGCCTGGTGGGCTGCCGTCTATGGGGTCCCAAAGAGTTGGACACGACTGAAGCGACTTAGCAGCAGCAGCAGCAGCAGCAGTTGAACTAGTCATAATTTGGAATCTAGTTCCCTGACCAGAGATCCAACTCTGGCCCCCTTGCATTGGTGGGCCCTCTGCATTGGGAGGCATGGAGTCTTACTCACTGGACCACCAGGGAGGGTCTAGAGGAAGCGTTCAAGCTGTGAGGAGCTCAGTGGTGCCAGAAAACTGGGGTCCTTTGGGCAGCAGTCTGAACCCAAGCCCAAGGGGTGCCAACACGGCTGGTATCCATAGCAGCAGGGGAAACCTTGTTCTTAGTCCCACTGGCTGCCTCACCGCACATGAATTCAGACTGCTGTTCCTTCTCTCCTCCTCCTAGCCTCACTAGGTGATCATATCACCAAGTTCTTGGAAAGAGGCCCTCCGATGCAAAAGCCTTCTTATGGAGCCATGGTTAGCGGAGGTAGGAAGGTGGGTGGACTCTGGTTGCATCTTCGCTTCTGATTGGTGATCTGGATATCACATGACTCCTCATCCTCCCAGAGTGGTCCAACCGGGACCCCAAGGCAGCAAGCCGGAGAGTGTGCACTGGGGCTTTAGGATCTTCCAGGGGACTGACTGGTCAGTAATATGAATATGTCTGACTCTGTGACTCCCAGGGACTGTAGCCCGTCAGGTTCCTCTGTCCATGGAATTCTCCAGGCAAGAATACTGGAGTGGGTAGCCATTCCCTTCTCCAGGGGATCTTCCCCACCCAGGGATGGAACCCAGGTCTCCTGCATTATAGGCAGATTCTTTTTCTATCTGAGCCACCAGAGAAGCCCCATATATGAACTTACTCAGTCTTTAAATGTAGAGGCCGAAAGTGTGTGATTGTGTGTAGTAAGGTGGGGGTCTTTCTATAAACAATTTTTGAGTGACCCCAGACCTACATGTCGGCATCATTCTGGTGGCTCAAACTCAAGAAATAATTTGAAGGAAATACCACACTGGTCAGAAAAAGAATCCCCTAGCTAGGTCGTTCTCCTGGAATCTGATCAGAACACTGGGTCTCTGAATGACCTCACTGGGACTCCTCCTAACCTCTGGATTGCTATTTGCCAAACTGACTAAGAGTTGGAGTATGACCTCTAGTAGGTGAGAACTGGCATGAGACCCCTGGTGTTTCTGCATAGGTAATTCCCAGGCCCCAGCAGGAGGTTTAGATGTTTTCCTGGAAGACAGCTTCCTCCCACCTGGCTGCCTGCTGCACAGGCAAGGTTGCCTGGGAGTAAGAGTGGTACCGCCCTTAAATATACACCAACATTTGTATAGGCTGCAATAATAATCTAGTGATGAGTGAATGAGAAGATTTGACCTAATCTTAATTCTTGGCTGCAGATATCTAGTTTCTGTAGATGTAAATATTTTCTAATGCACAGACTTCAAGTATACTATTTGGACATTTAGATTTAGTTATTATTACAAAAAGGTTGCATGTTTAGTACTCAAAACAGAGAAGCAAATGTAAGAAAACTTGCATCTAAATTTCCGCCTGTGTAGCATATGACACGTATCTGTCATGAGACATATGACAAAAGGCTACTGAATAGAGCAGGAAAGCATATCCAACAATGTGAGCTAAATGTTTAAACCTAGGTTTGTCATGTAGAAAAGGAAGAGTGGGGAGACGGTATTCCAAATGAAAAGTAGTAGGGATTGATGAAGTATAAGAATTGTAGTTCTGTATGGCCTGAATCCATCTTGGTTGGCCCCCCACGGCATGGCTTAATTTCACTGAATTAGACAAGGCTGTGGTCCGTGCGATCAGATTGGCTAATTTTCTGTGAGTATGATTTCAGTGTGTCTGCCCTTTGATGCCCTCTCACAACACCTACCGTCTTACTTGGGTTTCTCTTACCTTGGATGTGGGGTATCTCTTCACGGCTGCTCCAACAAAGCACAGCTGCTGCTCCTTACCTTGGACAAGGGATATCCTCTCACAGCCACCCCTCCTGACCTTGAACGTGGAGTAGCTCCTCTCGGCCCTCCTGCACTCGCTCAGCCACTGCTCCTTGGACGTGGGGTTGCTCCTCTCAGCCGCCATCTGACAGAATGTGGTCCACTGGAGAAGGAAATGGCAAACCACTTCAGTATTCTTGCCTTGAGAACCCCATGAACAGTATGAAAAGGCAAAATGATAGGATACTGAAAGAGGAACTCCCCAGGTCAGTAGTTGCCCAATATGCTACTGGAGATCAGTGGAGAAATAACTACAGAAAAATGAAGGGATGGAGCCAAAGCAAAAACAATACCCGGTTGTGGATGGGACTGGTGATAGAAGCAAGGTCTGATGTATAAAAAGCAATATTGCATAGGAACCTGGAATGTTAGGTCCATGAATCAAGGCAAATTGGAAGTGGTCAAACAGGAGATGGCAAGAGTGAATGTCGACATTCTAGGAATCAGTGAACTAAAATGGACTGGAATGGGTGAATTTAACTCAGATGACCATTATGTCTACTACTGTGGGCAGGAATCCCTTAGAAGAAATGGAGTGGCCATCAAGGTCAACAAAAGAGTCCAAAATGCAGTACTTGGATACAATCTCAAAAATGACAGAATGATCTCTGTTCATTGCCCAGGCAAATCATTCAATATCACTGTAATCCAAGCCTGTGCCCCAACCAGTAACACTGAAGAAGCTGAGTTGAATGGTTCTGTGAAGACCTACAAGACCTTTTAGAACTAACACCCCGCAAAAAAATGTCCTTTTCATTATAGGAGACTGGAATGCAAAAGTAGGAAGTCAAGAAACACCTGGGGTAACAGGCAAATTTGGCCCTGGAATATGGAATGAAGCAGGGCAAAGGCTAATAGAGTTTTGCCAAGAAAATGCACTGGTCATATAAAACACCCTCTTCCAACAACACAAGAGAAGACTCTACACATGGACACCATCAGATGGTCAACACCGAAATCAGATTGATTATATCCTTTGCAGCCAAAGATGGAGAAGCTCTATACAGTCAACAAAAACAAGACCAGGAGCTGACTGTGGCTCAGATCACGACCTACTTATTGCCAAATTCAGATGTAAATTGAAGACAGTAGGGAAAACCACTAGATGATTCAGGTATGACCTAAATCAAATCCCTTATGATTATACAGTGGATGTGAGTATAGATTTAAGGGACTAGATCTGATAGACCGAGTGCCTGATGAACTATGGACAGAGGTTCGTGACATTGTAGAGGAGACAGGGATCAAGGCCATCCCCATGGAAAAGAAATGCAAAAAAGCAAAATGGCTGTATGGGGAGGCCTTACAAATAGCTGTGAAAAGAAGAGACGCGAAAAGCAAAGGAGAAAAGGAAAGATATAAGCATCTGAATGCAGAGTTCCAAAGAATAGCAAGGAGAAATAAGAAAGCCTTCCTCAGTGATCAATGCAAAGAAATAGAGGAAAACAAGAGAACAGGAAAGATTAGAGATATCTTCAAGAAAATTAGAGATATCAAGGGAACATTTCATGCAAAGATGGGCTCAATAAAGGACAGAAATGGTATGGACCTAACAGAAGCAGAAGATATTAAGAAGAGGTGGCAAGAATACACAGAACTGTACACAAAATATCTTCATGACCAAGATAATCATGATGGCGTGATCACTGACCTAGAGCCAGACATCCTGGAATGTGAAGTCAAGTGGGCCTTAGACAGCATCACTATGAACAAAGCTAGTGGAGGTGATGGAATTCCAGTTGAGCTATTTCAAATCCTGAAAGATGATACTGTGAAAGTGCTGCACTCAAGATGCCAGCAAATTTGGAAAACTCAGCAGTGGCCACAGGGCTGGAAAAGGTTAGTTTTCATTCCAATCCCAAAAAAGGCAATGCCAAAGAATGCTCAAACTACCACACAATTGCACTTATCTCACAGGCTAGTAAAGTAATGCTCAAAATTCTCCAAGCCAGGCTTCAGCAGTACGTGAACTGAGAACTTCCAGAAGTTCAAGCTGGTTTTAGAAAAGGCAGAGGAACCAGAGATCAAATTGCCAATATCCTCTGGATCATGAAAAAAGCAAGAGAGTTCCATAAAAACATCTATTTCTGCTTTACTGACTATGCCAAAGCGTTTGACTGTGTGGATCACAATAAACTGTGGGAAATTCTGAAAGAGATGGGAATACCAGACCACCTGATCTGCCTCTTGAGAAACCTATAGGTTTCTCAGGAGGTCAGGAAGCAACAGTGAGAACTGGACATGGAACAACAGACTGGTTCCAAATAGGAAAAGGAGTACATCAAGGCTGTATATTGTCACCCTGTTTATTTAACTTATATGCAGAGTACATCATGAGAAACGTTGGGCTGGAACAAGCACAGCTGGAATCAAGATTGCCAGAAGAAATATCAATAACCTCAGATATGCAGATGACTCCACCCTTATGATAGAAAGTGAAGAGGAACTAAAAAACCTCTTGATGAAAGTGAAAGAGGAGAGTGAAAAAGTTGGCTTAAAGCTCGACATTCAGAAAACGAAGATCATGGCATCCGGTCCCATCACTTCATGGGAAATAGATGGGGAAACAGTGGAAACAGTGTCAGACTTTATTTTTGGGGGCTCCAAAATCACTGCAGATGGTGATTGCAGCCATGACATTAAAAGATGCTTACTCCTTGGAAGGAAAGTTATCACCAACCTAGATAGCATATTGAAAAGCAGAGACATTACTTTTCCAACTAAGGTCCATCTAGTCAAGGCTATGGTTTTTCCAGTGGTCATGTATGGATGTGAGAGTTGGACTATGTAGAAAGCTGAGCACCAAAGAATTGATGCTTTTGAACTGTGGTGTTGGAGAAAACTCTTGAGAGTCACTTGGACTGCAAGGAGGTCCAACCAGTCCATCCTAAAGCAGATTAGTCCTGGGTGTTCATTGGAAGGACTGATGCTAAAGCTGAAACTCCAGTACTTTGGCCACCTCATGTGAAGAGTTGACTCATTGGAAAAGATTCTGATGGTGGGAGGGATTGGGGGCAAGAGGAGAAGGGGATGACAGAGGATGAGATGGCTCGATGGCATCACTGACTCAATGGACGTGAGTCTGAGTGAACTCCGGGAGCTGGTGATGGACAGGGAGGCCTGGTTTGCTGTGATTCATGGGGTCACAAAGAGTTGGACACGACTGAGCGACTGAACTGAACTGAACTGATGGGCTGAATATGTGATTATTAATAATAGAGAACAGTAGAAATGAGGCTTAAAAAAAAGATACAAATCAATTATGAGAGTGCCTGTCTGCTGTGGGATTTGTTCATCTCTTAGTGACAGAGGGACATTGAAGGATTTTTTTAAGCAAGGAAGGAGTAAAACTAGATTCATATTTTAGAAGATCATTTTGAAGATCATTTAGGTCATTTTGTTATTGATCATATTTTAGAAGATCATCATCAAGTTATTGACTGCATGCTTGCTTTAAATACATTATTATATTAATAGTTAATCCTGAAAAATCACACTACAAAGAAATATTATCTTATCCACTTTTTACAAATAAATGTTGAGGGTACTTGTCTAAGGCCTTTCATCTATTAAGTAACAAAGCCTAAGGCCATTTGTCTATTAAGTAACAAAGCAGGGATTCATACCAGGGCAGTTTGAACTAAACTCCCTCATTCCTAAACACTACATTTCACTGCCGCTGAGTAAATTCTGGTGAAGAGTCGGAGACCAGTGATGGTCAAAGAGATTATTGAAATAAAATAGATAAGGAATTAGTTTATAAGAAAAAAATTAAATCAAGAATTATTTAAGAGTAGAGCTTCCCAATACTTAATTTTGCATTGGATCTCCCAGTATTTGATATATGTGAGAAGTAGGTTGAGAAATATTTTATATTTTTAATTATAAAGTATTACTATTGTGTTATAACTTTTATTCAAGTCCTTTCGTTCATCCTCTGGGGCTACATTGTCATAACTCAGCTTCTTTGCTGTCTGGTTTAAGTTAAAGTTAAAGTTAAAGTCTTACTGTACCATCAATGCAGATCACTTTGGCCAAATGCATTATTTTGAATTTATATGAACTTGTCTAATGTGAGGCAATATATAGTCCCACCATATTGTTAAAATACTTCTTTTCATAAGTGTAATATTTATGGTCTTGTTCAACTTTTATGTTTCTCATAAAGTGTGTGTTCCTTTTGGAAGTAAATATTTGGTTGCTTTAATGGGCTGGCTACCCTAAATCAGGGCTTTCCTGGTAGCTCAGCTGGTAAAGAATCTGCCTGCAATGCAGGAAACGCCAGTTTGATCCTAAATCAAGAAGTTTGTTCAGCACTTTCCTATGATCATTAAGAACCCTTGTGATAGTTTGTTATTTTGAATGTTACGTTTGCATTGTAGAATGGCTTTTTCTAGTTTTTAATAGTCAATCAATACATGTAATTTTAAATTTAGTCTGAAACACTAAATACCAAGAGTGTTTAAGTATATGGTTTCATTCTGATAAGTCACTAGAACATGCACTAAATAATTATATCTGGCTCTAGATAGATTGGAAAAGCCCTGATGCTGGGAGAGATTGAGGGCAGGAGGAGAAGGGGATGATAGAGAATAGGATAGTTGGATGACATCACTGACTCAATGGGCATCAGTTTGAGCAAACTCTGACAGGGAAGCCTGGCATGCTGCAGTCCATGAGGTCACAAAGAGTCAGATACAACTGAGCAACTGAACAATTGGACAGATTCACATGACTGACCTAGACATCCCAGCCTACCTGTTACCCATTGTCTGTCCAGTCTTTTCTTTTCTTTTTTTTTTTTACTTTACAATATTATATTGGTTTTGCCATACATCAACATGCATCTGCCACAGGTGTACACGTGTTCCCCATCCTGAACCCCCCTCCCTTCTCCCTCCCCATACCATCCCTCTGGGTTATCCCAGTGCACCAGCCCCAAGCTTCCTGTATCCTGCATCAAACCTGGACTGGCGATTCATTTCTTATATGATATTATACATGTTTTAATGCCATTCTTCCAAATCATCTCCCCCTCCCTCTCCCACAGAGTCCAAAAGACTGTTCTATACATCTGTGTCTTTTTTGCTATCTCACATACAGGGTTGTCATTACCATCTTTCTAAATTCCATATATATGTGTTAGTATACTATACTGGTGTTTTTCTTTGTGGCTTACTTCACTCTGTATAAAAGGCTCCAGTTTCATCCACCTCATTAGAACTGATTCAAATGTATTCTTTTTAATGGCTGAGTAATACTCCATTGTGTATATGTACCACTCTTTCTTATCCATTCCTCTGCTGATGGACATCTAGGTTGCTTCCATGTCCTGGCTATTATAAACAGTGCTGCAATGAACATTGGGGTACATGTGTCTCTTTCCCTTCTGGTTTCCTCAGTGTGTATGCCCAGCAGTGGGATTGCTGGGTCATATGGCAGGTCTATTTCCAATTTTTTAAGGAATCTCCACACTGTTCTCCATAGTGGCTGTACATACATCACAGCAGGATCCTCTATGACCCACCTCCCAGAATATTGGAAATAAAAGCAAAAATACAGGAGGAGCTAAGATGGTGGAGGAGTAGGATGGGGAGAACACTTTCTCCCCCACAAATTCACCAAAAGAACATTTAAACGCCGAGTAAACTCCACAAAACGACTTCTGAATGCCGGCAGAGGACATCAGACACCCAGAAAAGCAACCCAAGTCTTCGAAAGGAGGTAGGAAAAAATATAAAAGACAAAAAAAGAGACAAAAGAGGGAGGGACAGAGTTCTGTCCCGGGAAGGGAGAAGTTTCCAAACACCAGGAAACCTTCTCACTGCCGAATCTGTGCCGAGCCTTGGAAGCACAGAGGGCAACATAACAGGGAGGAAAAATAAATAAACAATTAAAACCCTCACATTCCGAGCCCTACGGTAACTCCCCCAGTGGAGAAGCAGCGCAGATGCCTGCATCTGCCATTAGCAAGCGGGGGCTGGGCAGGGAGGCATGGCGCGGGCTGCATCGCAAGGATCTGGCCTGAATACCCTGAGTGCTATCTGAGCGAAATAATTTGGGCTAGCAAACCAGACTGTGGGATATCTACCACGCGAAAAGCCAGCCCTAACCTAAGACACCGCCAGGCCCGCCCACGGAACAAAGGACTGAACAGAGATAGCTGGTGGCAGACCATCCCCCTCTGGTGACAGCCAGAGCCGAAAGGGGACAGTCGCAGCCCCAGAGAGACACTATCTATAAAACTGTAAGCAGGCTTCTTTGCTAACTAAAACTTCTTGGGGGTCTGGACGGTCAACATCTGCCTGAGAAGGTGTGCTGGTTGCATACCTAGATAACCGAGCGGCAGGGAGGCGATAAGTCACAGTAATCGTGCGCGCCAAACACCTCATCACCTGAGCTGCTCGGATCTGGGAAGGGCACAAAACGCAGGCCCAACCGAGAGTCTGCGCCTTTGAGGACTATCTGAGTGCCTGAACCTGAGCGGCTTGGACCTGGGAAGTGCAGGCAGCCCAGGGCCAGCCACGGATGGTTCCCAGTGGAGCAACCTAGAGCCTGAGCAGCGTGGGCAGGGAGGCTACACGCGCCGTGAACGGGGGGCAGACCCAGTGTGGCTGAGGCACTGCGAGCACACGCCAGTGTTATTTCTTTGCAGCATCCCTCCCTACCTCCCCTCAGCGTGACTGAACAAGTGAGCCTAAAAAAAAAAAAAAAAAAGTGTCCTCCACCGTCCCCTTTGTGTCAGGGCGGAAACCAGACACTGAAGAGACCAGCAAACAGAAGAAGCTATAACAGAGGGAACCGCCTTAGAAGCTACAGGCAATAGATTAAAACCCTGTGGTTACTACCAGCTACATAGGAAGGGGCCTATAGATCTTGAGAAATATAAGCCGGACCAAGGAACTAGCCAAAAATGACCTGAACCCACAATACTCACAAAACCGGAGAAAGTCCTAGATATATTTTTACTATTTTTACGATCATTCTTTCTTTCTTTCTTTCTTTTTTTTTTAAATTATTTTTTAATTAAAAAAAATTTTAAGTCCTCTATTATTCCTTTAATTTTCACTTTTATAACTGATTACTTTGCAAAAAAAAAAAAAAAAAAAAAAAGACCCGAGTTGTTTTTTTTTTTTTTTAAAGCAAACTTCATATATATATATTTTATAATTTTTTTGACCTTGTTTTTTTTTTTTCTTCTTTTCCTTAACATTGTATTTTTGAAATTCCAAACTCTACTCTAGATTTTTAATTTTAGCTTTTTGGTATTTGTTATCAATTTTGTACCTATAGTTTATAGTTGTTTTTTTTTTTTTATAATTTCTGTGACCCTTTTTTCTTTTTTCTTTTTCTTTTTCTTTGTTTCTTTCTCTTCTTCTTTTAAATAACATTGTATATCTGAAATTCCAAACTCTACTCTAGATTTTTAATTTATGCTTTTTGGTATTTGTTATCAATTTTGTACCTGTATTTTTTTTTATAATTTATGTGACTTAGTTTGTTCTTGTTTATTTTTTTTTTTCTCTCTCTCTTTCTTTTTCTTCTTCTTTTTTTTAACATTGTATTTTTGAAATTCCAAACGCTAGATTTTTAACTTTTGCTTTTTGGTATTAGTTATCAATTTTGTACCTATATTTTCTTTATAATTTTTGCGACCTTGTTTGTTTTTGTTTGTTCGTTTTTTCTCCCTTTCTTTTCCTTCTTCTTTTCTTTAACATCATATTTTTGAAATTCCAAACTCTACTCTAGATTTTTAATTTTTGCTTTTATGTATTTGTTACCAATTTTGTACCTTTAAGAACCCAATCTTCAGTACCCATTTATCACTAGGGAGCGAGATTACTGGCTTAACTGCTCTCTCTCCCTTTGGACTCTCCTTTTTCTTCACCAGGTCGCCTGTGTCTCCTCCCTAACCTCTCTCTACTCTACCCAACTCTGTGAATTTCTGTGTGTTCCAGATGGTGGAGAACACTTAGGGAACTGATTACTGGCTGGATCTGTCTCCCTCCTTTTCATTCCCCCCTTTTATCCTCCTGGCCACCTCTGTCACCTTCCTCCTTCTTCTCTTCTCTATATAACTCCGTGAACAACTCTAGCAGTCCAGTTGCGGAGTGCACATAAAGAAGAGATTACTGAATAGCCCACTCTCTCCTCTATTGATTCCACCTCATCTCATTCGGGTCACCTCTAACTCCCTCCTCCCTCTTCTCTTCTCCATATAACGCTGTGAACCTCTCTGGGTGACCCTCAAGGTAGAGAAACTTTTCATCTTTAATGTAGATATTTTATCAATGGTGCTGTATAGAAGGAGAAGCTTTGAAACTACTGTAAAAATAAGACTGATAACTGGAAGAAGGAGGCTTAAGTCCAAACCCTGACTCCAGGGAGCTCCTGACTCCAAGGAACATTAATTGACAGGAGCTCATCAAATACCTCCATACATGCACTGAAACCAAGCACCACACAAGGGCCAACAAGTTTCAGGGCAAGACATACCAAGCAAATTTTCCAGCATCAAGGAACACAGCCCTGAGCTCCAAGATACAGGCAGCCCAAAGTCACCCCAAAACCATAGACACCCCATAATTCATTACTGGACATTTCATTGCACTCCAGAGAGAAGAAATCCAGATCCACCCACCAGAACACCGACACAAGCTTCCCTAACCAAGAAACCTTGACAAGCCACCTGTACAAACCTACACAGAGCGAGGAAATGCCACAATAAAGAGAACTCCACAAACTGCCAGAATACAGAAAGGACACCCCAAACTCAGCAATTTAAACAAGATGAAGAGACAGAGGAATAGCCAGCAGATAAAGGAACAGGATAAATGCCCACCAAACCAAACAAAAGAGGAAGAGATAGGGAATCTACCTGATAAAGAATTCTGAATACTGATAGTGAAATTGATCCAAAATCTTGAAATCAAAATGGAATCACAGATAAATAGCCTGGAGACAAAGATTGAGAAGATGCAAGAAAGGTTTAATAAGGACCTAGAAGAAATACAAGAGAGTCAATATATAATGAATAATGCAATAAATGAAATTAAAAACACTCTGGAGGCAACAAATAGTAGAGTAACAGAGGCAGAAGATAGAATTAGTGAATTAGAAGATAGAATGGTAGAAATAAATGAATCAGAGAGGATAAAAGAAAAACGAATTAAAAGAAATGAGGACAATCTCAGAGACCTCCAGGACAATATTAAACGCTACAACATTCGAATCATAGGGGTCCCAGAAGAAGAAGACAAAAAGAAAGACCATGAGAAAATACCTGAAGAGATAATAGTTGAAAACTTCCCTAAAATGGGGAAAGAAATAATCACCCAAGGCCAAGAAACCCAGAGAGTCCCAAACAGGATAAACCCAAGGCGAAACACCCCAAGACACATATTAATCAAATTAACAAAGATCAAACACAAAGAACAAATATTAAAAGCAGCAAGGGAAAAACAACAAATAACACACAAGGGAATTCCCTTAAGGATAACAGCTGATCTTTCAATAGAAACTCTTCAAGCCAGGAGGGAATGGCAAGACATACTTAAAGTGATGAAAGAAAATAACCTACAGCCCAGATTATTGTACCCAGCAAGGATCTCATTCAAATATGAAGGAAAAATCAAAAGCTTCTCAGACAAGCAAAAGCTGAGAGAATTCAGCACCACCAAACCAGCTCTCCAACAAATACTAAAGGATATTCTCTAGACAGGAAACACAAAAACTGTGTATAAAATCAAACCCAAAACAATAAAGTAAATGGCAACGGGATCATACTTATCAGTAATTACCTTAAACGTAAATGGGTTGAATGCCCCAACCAAAAGACAGAGACTGGCTGAATGGATACAAAAACAAGACCCCTACATATGTTGTCTACAAGAGACCTACCTCAAAATACGGGACACATACAGACTGAAAGTGAAGGGCTGGAAAAAGATTTTCCATGCAAATCGGGACCAAAAGAAAGCAGGAGTAGCAATACTTATATCAGATAAAATAGACTTTAAAACAAAGGCTGTGAAAAGAGACAAAGATGGTCACTACATAATGATCAAAGGATCAATCCAAGAAGAAGATATAACAATTATAAATATATATGCACCCAACACGGGAGCACAGCAATATGTAAGACAAATGCTAACAAGTATGAAAGGAGAAATCAACAATAACACAATAATAGTGGGAGACTTTAATACCCCACTCACACCTATGGATAGATCAACTAAACAGAAAATTAACAAGGAAACACAAACTTTAAATGATACAATAGACCAGTTAGACCTAATTGATGTCTATAGGACATTTCATCCCAAAACAATGGATTTCACCTTTTTCTCAAGCGCACATGGAACCTTCTCCAGGATAGATCACATCCTGGGCCATAAATCTAGCCTTGGTAAATTCAAAAAAATAGAAATCATTCCAAGCATCTTTTCTGACCACAATGCAGTAAGATTAGATCTCAATTACAGGAGAAAAACTATTAAAAATTCCAACATATGGAGGCTGAACAACACGCTGCTGAATAACCAACAAATCACAGAAGAAATCAAAAAAGAAATCAAAATTTGCATAGAAACTAATGAAAATGAAAACACAACAACCCAAAACCTGTGGGACACTTTAAAATCAGTCCTAAGGGGGAAGTTCATAGCAATACAGGCATACCTCAAGAAACAAGAAAAAAGTCAAATAAATAACCTAACCTTAAACCTAAAGCAATTAGAAAAGGAAGAAATGAAGAACCCCAGGGTTAGTAGAAGGAAAGAAATCTTAAAAATTAGGACAGAAATAAATGCAAAAGAAACAAAAGAGACCATAGCAAAAATCAACAAAGCCAAAAGCTGGTTCTTTGAAAGGATAAATAACATTGACAAACCATTAGCCAGACTCATCAAGAAACAAAGGGAGAAAAATCAAATCAATAAAATTAGAAATGAAAATGGAGAGATCACAACAGACAACAC